>NW_028232377.1:10000-30000 GCF_054491065.1 Syngnathus leptorhynchus | reverse complement strand
CCGAAGGCGGGTGCCGAGTTCACCGGCCCCAAGCGACAACCGGTCACCGAGGCACCCGCCGAAGGCGGGTGCCGAGTTCACCGGCCCCAAGCGACAACCGGTCACCGAGGCACCCGCCGAAGGCGGGTGCCGAGTTCACTGGCCCCAAGCGACAACCGGTCACCGAGGCACCCGCCGAAGGCGGGTGCCGAGTTCACTGGCCCCAAGCGACGGCGGTCACCGAGGCACCCGCCGGAGGCGGGTGCCGAGTTCACTGGCCCCGAGCACCAGCGGTCAGCCACAGAGGGTGCTGGATCATCCATACTTCCATAGCTCCAGAGCTCCATAGCCCCGGAGCTCCATAGCCCCGGAGCTCCATAGCCCCGGAGCTCCATAGCTCCATAGCCCCAGAGCTCCATAGCTCCAGACTTCCATAGCCCCATACTTCCATAGCTCCATAGCTCCATAGCTCCATACTTCCATAGCTCCAGCCGCGGAGGGTGCTGGCTGGTGGCTCCATAGCTCCATACTTCCATACTTGCAGCCACGGAGTTGGCTAAAATTGCACTAAGTGCGAAAGCCCATTCATTTACAACGGCGTGTCCGCCAGGCGGCGACATTTCCCCGTTACCGGTGGCTGCGCGGCGGGTGAGTGACAGAGCTTATCCGAGCGGCTGGAACTCTGCGCCGGCGTGGTCGAGCGTGAGGCCCCGGCCCTTTGGCTGCCTGGTACCTAAAACACTTCCATTGATCCAGCCACGGAGGGTGCTGGCTGGTGGCTCCATAGCTCCATAGCTCCATAGCACCAGAGCTCCATAGCTCCATAGCACCAGAGCTCCATAGCTCCATAGCACCAGAGCTCCATAGCTCCATAGCACCAGAGCTCCATAGCTCCATAGCACCAGAGCTCCATACTTCCAGAGCTCCATAGCTCCATAGCTCCATAGCACCAGAGCTCCATAGCTCCATAGCACCAGAGCTCCATAGCTCCATAGCACCAGAGCTCCATAGCTCCATAGCACCAGAGCTCCATAGCTCCATAGCACCAGAGCTCCATAGCTCCATAGCACCAGAGCTCCATAGCTCCATAGCACCAGGGCTCCATAGCTCCATAGCTCCAGGGCTCCATAGCTCCATAGCTCCAGGGCTCCATAGCTCCATAGCTCCAGGGCTCCATAGCTCCAGGGCTCCAGGGCTCCATAGCTCCATACCTCCAGAGCTCCATAGCTCCATAGCTCCATACTTCCAGAGCTCCATAGCTCCATAGCGCCATACTTCCATAGCTCCATAGCTCCAGACTTCCATAGCACCAGAGCTCCATACCTCCAGAGCTCCATAGCTCCAGCCTGGGTGGCTGGTGGCTCCATAGCTCCATACTTCCATAGCTCCAGTCAGAGAGTTGGCGAAAATTGCACTAAGTGCGAAAGCCCATTCATTTACAACGGCGTGTCCGCCAGGCGGCGACATTTCCCCGTTACCGGTGGCTGCGCGGCGGGTGAGTGACAGAGCTTATCCGAGCGGCTGGAACTCTGCGCCGGCGTGGTCGAGCGTGAGGCCTCGGCCCTTTGGCTGCCTGGTACCTAAAACACTTCCATTGATCCAGCCACGGAGGGTGCTGGCTGGTGGCTCCATACCTCCATAGCTCCATAGCACCAGAGCTCCATAGCTCCATAGCTCCAGGGCTCCATAGCTCCATAGCTCCAGGGCTCCATAGCTCCAGGGCTCCAGGGCTCCATAGCTCCATAGCACCAGAGCTCCATAGCTCCATAGCACCAGAGCTCCATAGCTCCATAGCACCAGAGCTCCATAGCTCCATAGCACCAGAGCTCCATAGCTCCATAGCACCAGAGCTCCATAGCTCCATAGCACCAGAGCTCCATAGCTCCATAGCACCAGAGCTCCATAGCTCCATAGCACCAGAGCTCCATAGCTCCATAGCACCAGAGCTCCATAGCTCCATAGCACCAGAGCTCCATAGCTCCATAGCACCAGAGCTCCATAGCTCCATAGCACCAGAGCTCCATAGCTCCATAGCACCAGAGCTCCATAGCTCCATAGCACCAGAGCTCCATAGCTCCATAGCTCCAGCCTGGGTGGCTGGTGGCTCCATAGCTCCATACTTCCATAGCTCCAGTCAGAGAGTTGGCTAAAATTGCACTAAGTGCGAAAGCCCATTCATTTACAACGGCGTGTCCACAAGGCGGCGACATTTCCCCGTTACCGGTGGCTGCGCGGCGGGTGAGTGACAGAGCTTATCCGAGCGGCTGGAACTCTGCGCCGGCGTGGTCGAGCGTGAGGCCTCGGCCCTTTGGCTGCCTGGTACCTAAAACACTTCCATTGATCCAGCCACGGAGGGTGCTGGCTGGTGGCTCCATAGCTCCATACCTCCAGAGCTCCAGAGCTCCATAGCACCAGAGCTCCATAGCTCCATAGCACCAGAGCTCCATAGCACCAGAGCTCCATAGCTCCATAGCACCAGAGCTCCATAGCTCCATAGCACCAGAGCTCCATAGCTCCATAGCACCAGAGCTCCATAGCTCCATAGCTCCATAGCACCAGAGCTCCATAGCTCCATAGCACCAGAGCTCCATAGCTCCATAGCACCAGAGCTCCATAGCTCCATAGCACCAGAGCTCCATAGCTCCATAGCACCAGAGCTCCATAGCTCCATAGCACCAGAGCTCCATAGCTCCATAGCACCAGAGCTCCATAGCTCCATAGCACCAGAGCTCCATAGCTCCATAGCACCAGAGCTCCATAGCTCCATAGCACCAGAGCTCCATAGCTCCATAGCACCAGAGCTCCATAGCTCCATAGCACCAGAGCTCCATAGCTCCATAGCACCAGAGCTCCATAGCTCCATAGCACCAGAGCTCCATAGCTCCATACTTCCATAGCTCCGGAGCTCCATGGCTCCATACTTCCATAGCTCCAGCCTGGCTGGCTGGTGGCTCCATAGCTCCATACATCCATAGCTCCATAGCTCCCTACTTCCATAGCTCCATAGCTCCAGAGCTCCAGAGCTCCATAGCTCCATAGCTCCATAGCTCCATACTACCATACTTCCATACTTCCATAGCTCCATAGCTCCGTACTTCCATAGCTCCATAGCTCCATACTTCCATACTTCCATAGCTCCATAGCTCCATAGCTCCATACTTCCATAGCTCCATAGCTCCATAGCTCCATAGCCCCAGAGCTCCATAGCTCCATAGCTCCATAGCTCCATAGCTCCATAGCTCCAGAGCTCCAGAGCTCCATACTTCCAGAGCTCCAGAGCTCCAGCCTGGCTGGTGGCTCCATAGCTCCATACTTGCAGCCACGGAGCTGGCGAAAATTGCACTAAGTGCGAAAGCCCATTCATTTACAAGGGCGTGTCCACAAGGCGGCGACATTTCCCCGTTACCGGTGGCTGCTTAGCGGGAGAGTGGCAGAGCTTATCCGAGCGGCTGGAACTCTGCGCCGGCGTGGTCGAGCGGCTGGCCTCGGTAGTTGAGGTACCAGGGGCGGGCTGGGGAGCTCCAGGCGGGGCTTGTGAGAGAGTGAAGCCGAGCGGCTGGAACTCTGGGCCGGCCTGGTCGAGCGGCTGGCCTCGGTAGTTGAGGTACCAGGGGCGGGCTGGGGAGCTCCAGGCGGGGCTTGTGAGAGAGTGTAGCCGAGCGGCTGGAACTCTGGGCCGGCGTGGTTGAGCAGCATGCCCGCGGAGGTGGCTCTTCCATAGGCAGGGAGGGTGCTGGAGCTCCACACTTCCATAGGCAGGGAGGGTGCTGGAGCTCCACACTTCCATAGGCAGGGAGGGTGCTGGAGCTCCACACTTCCATAGGCAGGGAGGGTGCTGGAGCTCCACACTTCCATAGGCAGGGAGGGTGCTGGAGCTCCACACTTCCATAGGCAGGGAGGGTGCTGGAGCTCCACACTTCCATAGGCAGGGAGGGTGCTGGAGCTCCACACTTCCATAGGCAGGGAGGGTGCTGGAGCTCCACACTTCCATAGGCAGGGAGGGTGCTGGAGCTCCACACTTCCATAGGCAGGGAGGGTGCTGGAGCTCCACACTTCCATAGGCAGGGAGGGTGCTGGAGCTCCACACTTCCATAGGCAGGGAGGGTGCTGGAGCTCCACACTTCCATAGGCAGGGAGGGTGCTGGAGCTCCACACTTCCATAGGCAGGGAGGGTGCTGGAGCTCCACACTTCCATAGGCAGGGAGGGTGCTGGAGCTCCACACTTCCATAGGCAGGGAGGGTGCTGGAGCTCCACACTTCCATAGGCAGGGAGGGTGCTGGAGCTCCACACTTCCATAGGCAGGGAGGGTGCTGGAGCTCCACACTTCCATAGGCAGGGAGGGTGCTGGAGCTCCACACTTCCATAGGCAGGGAGGGTGCTGGAGCTCCACACTTCCATAGGCAGGGAGGGTGCTGGAGCTCCACACTTCCATAGGCAGGGAGGGTGCTGGAGCTCCACACTTCCATAGGCAGGGAGGGTGCTGGAGCTCCACACTTCCATAGGCAGGGAGGGTGCTGGAGCTCCACACTTCCATAGGCAGGGAGGGTGCTGGAGCTCCACACTTCCATAGGCAGGGAGGGTGCTGGAGCTCCACACTTCCATAGGCAGGGAGGGTGCTGGAGCTCCACACTTCCATAGGCAGGGAGGGTGCTGGAGCTCCACACTTCCATAGGCAGGGAGGGTGCTGGAGCTCCACACTTCCATAGGCAGGGAGGGTGCTGGAGCTCCACACTTCCATAGGCAGGGAGGGTGCTGGAGCTCCACACTTCCATAGGCAGGGAGGGTGCTGGAGCTCCACACTTCCATAGGCAGGGAGGGTGCTGGAGCTCCACACTTCCATAGGCAGGGAGGGTGCTGGAGCTCCACACTTCCATAGGCAGGGAGGGTGCTGGAGCTCCACACTTCCATAGGCAGGGAGGGTGCTGGAGCTCCACACTTCCATAGGCAGGGAGGGTGCTGGAGCTCCACACTTCCATAGGCAGGGAGGGTGCTGGAGCTCCACACTTCCATAGGCAGGGAGGGTGCTGGAGCTCCACACTTCCATAGGCAGGGAGGGTGCTGGAGCTCCACACTTCCATAGGCAGGGAGGGTGCTGGAGCTCCACACTTCCATAGGCAGGGAGGGTGCTGGAGCTCCACACTTCCATAGGCAGGGAGGGTGCTGGAGCTCCACACTTCCATAGGCAGGGAGGGTGCTGGAGCTCCACACTTCCATAGGCAGGGAGGGTGCTGGAGCTCCACACTTCCATAGGCAGGGAGGGTGCTGGAGCTCCACACTTCCATAGGCAGGGAGGGTGCTGGAGCTCCACACTTCCATAGGCAGGGAGGGTGCTGGAGCTCCACACTTCCATAGGCAGGGAGGGTGCTGGAGCTCCACACTTCCATAGGCAGGGAGGGTGCTGGAGCTCCACACTTCCATAGGCAGGGAGGGTGCTGGAGCTCCACACTTCCATAGGCAGGGAGGGTGCTGGAGCTCCACACTTCCATAGGCAGGGAGGGTGCTGGAGCTCCACACTTCCATAGGCAGGGAGGGTGCTGGAGCTCCACACTTCCATAGGCAGGGAGGGTGCTGGAGCTCCACACTTCCATAGGCAGGGAGGGTGCTGGAGCTCCACACTTCCATAGGCAGGGAGGGTGCTGGAGCTCCACACTTCCATAGGCAGGGAGGGTGCTGGAGCTCCACACTTCCATAGGCAGGGAGGGTGCTGGAGCTCCACACTTCCATAGGCAGGGAGGGTGCTGGAGCTCCACACTTCCATAGGCAGGGAGGGTGCTGGAGCTCCACACTTCCATAGGCAGGGAGGGTGCTGGAGCTCCACACTTCCATAGGCAGGGAGGGTGCTGGAGCTCCACACTTCCATAGGCAGGGAGGGTGCTGGAGCTCCACACTTCCATAGGCAGGGAGGGTGCTGGAGCTCCACACTTCCATAGGCAGGGAGGGTGCTGGAGCTCCACACTTCCATAGGCAGGGAGGGTGCTGGAGCTCCACACTTCCATAGGCAGGGAGGGTGCTGGAGCTCCACACTTCCATAGGCAGGGAGGGTGCTGGAGCTCCACACTTCCATAGGCAGGGAGGGTGCTGGAGCTCCACACTTCCATAGGCAGGGAGGGTGCTGGAGCTCCACACTTCCATAGGCAGGGAGGGTGCTGGAGCTCCACACTTCCATAGGCAGGGAGGGTGCTGGAGCTCCACACTTCCATAGGCAGGGAGGGTGCTGGAGCTCCACACTTCCATAGGCAGGGAGGGTGCTGGAGCTCCACACTTCCATAGGCAGGGAGGGTGCTGGAGCTCCACACTTCCATAGGCAGGGAGGGTGCTGGAGCTCCACACTTCCATAGGCAGGGAGGGTGCTGGAGCTCCACACTTCCATAGGCAGGGAGGGTGCTGGAGCTCCACACTTCCATAGGCAGGGAGGGTGCTGGAGCTCCACACTTCCATAGGCAGGGAGGGTGCTGGAGCTCCACACTTCCATAGGCAGGGAGGGTGCTGGAGCTCCACACTTCCATAGGCAGGGAGGGTGCTGGAGCTCCACACTTCCATAGGCAGGGAGGGTGCTGGAGCTCCACACTTCCATAGGCAGGGAGGGTGCTGGAGCTCCACACTTCCATAGGCAGGGAGGGTGCTGGAGCTCCACACTTCCATAGGCAGGGAGGGTGCTGGAGCTCCACACTTCCATAGGCAGGGAGGGTGCTGGAGCTCCACACTTCCATAGGCAGGGAGGGTGCTGGAGCTCCACACTTCCATAGGCAGGGAGGGTGCTGGAGCTCCACACTTCCATAGGCAGGGAGGGTGCTGGAGCTCCACACTTCCATAGGCAGGGAGGGTGCTGGAGCTCCACACTTCCATAGGCAGGGAGGGTGCTGGAGCTCCACACTTCCATAGGCAGGGAGGGTGCTGGAGCTCCACACTTCCATAGGCAGGGAGGGTGCTGGAGCTCCACACTTCCATAGGCAGGGAGGGTGCTGGAGCTCCACACTTCCATAGGCAGGGAGGGTGCTGGAGCTCCACACTTCCATAGGCAGGGAGGGTGCTGGAGCTCCACACTTCCATAGGCAGGGAGGGTGCTGGAGCTCCACACTTCCATAGGCAGGGAGGGTGCTGGAGCTCCACACTTCCATAGGCAGGGAGGGTGCTGGAGCTCCACACTTCCATAGGCAGGGAGGGTGCTGGAGCTCCACACTTCCATAGGCAGGGAGGGTGCTGGAGCTCCACACTTCCATAGGCAGGGAGGGTGCTGGAGCTCCACACTTCCATAGGCAGGGAGGGTGCTGGAGCTCCACACTTCCATAGGCAGGGAGGGTGCTGGAGCTCCACACTTCCATAGGCAGGGAGGGTGCTGGAGCTCCACACTTCCATAGGCAGGGAGGGTGCTGGAGCTCCACACTTCCATAGGCAGGGAGGGTGCTGGAGCTCCACACTTCCATAGGCAGGGAGGGTGCTGGAGCTCCACACTTCCATAGGCAGGGAGGGTGCTGGAGCTCCACACTTCCATAGGCAGGGAGGGTGCTGGAGCTCCACACTTCCATAGGCAGGGAGGGTGCTGGAGCTCCACACTTCCATAGGCAGGGAGGGTGCTGGAGCTCCACACTTCCATAGGCAGGGAGGGTGCTGGAGCTCCACACTTCCATAGGCAGGGAGGGTGCTGGAGCTCCACACTTCCATAGGCAGGGAGGGTGCTGGAGCTCCACACTTCCATAGGCAGGGAGGGTGCTGGAGCTCCACACTTCCATAGGCAGGGAGGGTGCTGGAGCTCCACACTTCCATAGGCAGGGAGGGTGCTGGAGCTCCACACTTCCATAGGCAGGGAGGGTGCTGGCACATCCACACTTCCATAGGCAGGGAGGGTGCTGGAGCTCCACACTTCCATAGGCAGGGAGGGTGCTGGCACATCCACACTTCCAGCCACGGAGCATGCTGGCACTTCCACCTTGCTTGCTAAGTCGGCGTGATCTTGCCCAAAAAGTCCCTCCTCACCTCCAGCTGGAAGTGGAAAAAAATCCTCCACCTGCTTGGCCGAGGTTCTGGAAGCCAGCAGCTCGCAGAATGTTGCCAAAGTTTCACTGGAAGGAAAAGAAAAGAGAAGACCGAGTGCGCATTTCACCTACCGCCGAATGTCCACAAGAGGGAAGTGTCACTCCGTCGCAGAATCTGCGCCGACGCACTCGGCACCCTTCGAATTTATGGTGCCGGTGCGGGTGTTCTGGGTGCAAAAAGGCCGCCCAAGTGGTAGAAAAAAATCAGACTTCGTCTCTTAGGTCGAAATTAATGCCAAGTTTTGAAATGCGCTGGCAGGGGTGGACCAGGGCCCGTTAGAAGTGCTTAGCCGAGGTCCTGGAAGCCTAACCCGGCGTGATCTTGTGCAAAAAGCCGCTGCTGAGCTCCAGCTGGAAGTGTAAAAAGAACCGGGCTGGATCAAAAAAAGAACCGGGCGGCCCGTTAAAATTGCTTAGCCGAGGTCCTGGAACCCTAACCCGGCGTGATCTTGTGCAAAAAGCCGCTGCTGAGCTCCAGCTGGAAGTGTAAAAAGAACCGGGCTGGTTCAAAAAAAGAACCGGGCGACCCGTTAGAAGTGCTTAGCCGAGGTCCTGGAAGCCTAACCCGGCGTGATCTTGTGCAAAAAGCCGCTGCTGAGCTCCAGCTGGAAGTGGAAAAAGAACCGGGCTGGATCAAAAAAGAACCGGGCGACCCGTTAAAATTGCTTAGCCGAGGTCCTGGAAGCCTAACACGGCGTGATCTTGTGCAAAAAGCCGCTCCCGAGCTCCAGCTGGAAGTGTAAAAAGAACCGGGCTGGATCAAAAAAAGAACCGGGCTGGATCAAAAAAAGAACCGGGCGACCCGTTAAAATTGCTTAGCCGAGGTCCTGGAAGCCTAACACGGCGTGATCTTGTGCAAAAAGCCGCTGCCGAGCTCCAGCTGGAAGTGTAAAAAGAACCGGGCTGGATAAAAAAAGAACCGGGCTGGATCAAAAAAAGAACCGGGCGACCCGTTAAAATTGCTTAGCCGAGGTCCTGGAAGCCTAACACGGCGTGATCTTGTGCAAAAAGCCGCTCCCGAGCTCCAGCTGGAAGTGTAAAAAGAACCGGGCTGGATAAAAAAAGAACCGGGCTGGATCAAAAAAGAACCGGGCGACCCGTTAAAATTGCTTAGCCGAGGTCCTGGAAGCCTAACCCGGCGTGATCTTGTGCAAATAGCCGCTGCCGAGCTCCAGCTGGAAGTGTGAAAAGAACCGGGCTGGATAAAAAAAAGAACCGGGCTGGATCAAAAAAGAACCGGGCGACCCGTTAAAATTGCTTAGCCGAGGTCCTGGAAGCCTAACACGGCGTGATCTTGTGCAAAAAGCCGCTCCCGAGCTCCAGCTGGAAGTGTGAAAAGAACCGGGCTGGATAAAAAAAAGAACCGGGCTGGATCAAAAAAGAACCGGGCGACCCGTTAAAATTGCTTAGCCGAGGTCCTGGAAGCCTAACCCGGCGTGATCTTGTGCAAATAGCCGCTGCCGAGCTCCAGCTGGAAGTGTGAAAAGAACCGGGCTGGATAAAAAACAAAGAACCGGGCTGGATCAAAAAAGAACCGGGCGACCCGTTAAAATTGCTTAGCCGAGGTCCTGGAAGCCTAACACGGCGTGATCTTGTGCAAAAAGCCGCTCCCGAGCTCCAGCTGGAAGTGTAAAAAGAACCGGGCTGGATAAAAAAAGAACCGGGCTGGATCAAAAAAAGAACCGGGCGACCCGTTAAAATTGCTTAGCCGAGGTCCTGGAAGCCTAACACGGCGTGTTCTTGTGCAAAAAGCCGCTCCCGAGCTCCAGCTGGAAGTGTAAAAAGAACCAGGCTGGATAAAAAAAAGAACCGGGCTGGATCAAAAAAGAACCGGGCGACCCGTTAAAATTGCTTAGCCGAGGTCCTGGAAGCCTAACACGGCGTGATCTTGTGCAAAAAGCCGCTCCCGAGCTCCAGCTGGAAGTGTAAAAAGAACCGGGCTGGATAAAAAAAGAACCGGGCTGGATCAAAAAAGAACCGGGCGACCCGTTAAAATTGCTGAGCCGAGGTCCTGGAAGCCTAACACGGCGTGATCTTGTGCAAAAAGCCGCTCCCGAGCTCCAGCTGGAAGTGTAAAAAGAACCGGGCTGGATAAAAAAAGAACCGGGCTGGATCAAAAAAAGAACCGGGCGACCCGTTAAAATTTCTTAGCCGAGGTCCTGGAAGCCTAACACGGCGTGATCTTGTGCAAAAAGCCGCTCCCGAGCTCCAGCTGGAAGTGTAAAAAGAACCGGGCTGGATAAAAAAAGAACCGGGCTGGATCAAAAAAGAACCGGGCGACCCGTTAAAATTGCTTAGCCGAGGTCCTGGAAGCCTAACACGGCGTGTTGTTGTGCAAAAAGCCGCTCCCGAGCTCCAGCTGGAAGTGTAAAAAGAACCAGGCTGGATAAAAAAAAGAACCGGGCTGGATCAAAAAAGAACCGGGCGACCCGTTAAAATTGCTGAGCCGAGGTCCTGGAAGCCTAACACGGCGTGATCTTGTGCAAAAAGCCGCTCCCGAGCTCCAGCTGGAAGTGTAAAAAGAACCGGGCTGGATAAAAAAAGAACCGGGCTGGATCAAAAAAGAACCGGGCGACCCGTTAAAATTGCTTAGCCGAGGTCCTGGAAGCCTAACACGGCGTGATCTTGTGCAAAAAGCCGCTCCCGAGCTCCAGCTGGAAGTGTAAAAAGAACCAGGCTGGATAAAAAAAAGAACCGGGCTGGATCAAAAAAGAACCGGGCGACCCGTTAAAATTGCTTAGCCGAGGTCCTGGAAGCCTAACACGGCGTGTTCTTGTGCAAAAAGCCGCTCCCAAGCTCCAGCTGGAAGTGTAAAAAGAACCAGGCTGGATAAAAAAAAGAACCGGGCTGGATCAAAAAAGAACCGGGCGACCCGTTAAAATTGCTTAGCCGAGGTCCTGGAAGCCTAACACGGCGTGATCTTGTGCAAAAAGCCGCTCCCGAGCTCCAGCTGGAAGTGTAAAAAGAACCGGGCTGGATAAAAAAAAGAACCGGGCTGGATCAAAAAAGAACCGGGCGACCCGTTAAAATTGCTTAGCCGAGGTCCTGGAAGCCTAACACGGCGTGTTCTTGTGCAAAAAGCCGCTCCCGAGCTCCAGCTGGAAGTGTAAAAAGAACCAGGCTGGATAAAAAAAAGAACCGGGCTGGATCAAAAAAGAACCGGGGGACCCGTTAAAATTGCTTAGCCGAGGTCCTGGAAGCCTAACACGGCGTGTTCTTGTGCAAAAAGCCGCTCCCGAGCTCCAGCTGGAAGTGTAAAAAGAACCGGGCTGGATAAAAAAAAAGAACCGGGCTGGTTCAAAAAAGAACCGGGCAACCCGTTAAAATTGCTTAGCCGAGGTCCTGGAAGCCTAACCCGGCGTGATCTTGCCCGAAAGTCGGCCTCTATACTTCCATTTTAGGTACCAGGGGCTATTAGTGTACTTGGTCCCACTAGTCAGTGTACTCATCCAGTTACCCCCCGTTTTCCAAAACACCATCGGCACGTATAAGGGGGGGACTCTTGAGAGAGATGAGGTATATGGCAGCGCAACACCAATCCGCTCCGCGCTGGTTCCCATGTCGGCTACGGATGAATAAAACCAGCCTGTCCCCCCTGGAGCTCACGAGACACGGAATTTTTTCTAAGTGCCAACGGCTCTTCCGAGCAAACGTGTCCGCTCCGGCTGGTTCCCCCGTCGGCCTCGAATGACGAAAAATGCCGGTCTCCGCCCGGAGCTCATGACAAACGAAAAATTTTCTAAGTGCCAACGGCACTAGCGAGCGAATGTGTCCGCTCGGCGCTGGTTCCCGGGTCGAACCCGGAAGACGAAAAACGCCGCTCTCCGCCCGGAGCTCATGACAAACGAAAAATTTTCTAAGTGCCAACGGCACTAGCGAGCGAATGTGTCCGCTCGGCGCTGGTTCCCGGGTCGAACCCGGAAGACGAAAAACGCCGCTCTCCGCCCGGAGCTCATGACAAACGAAAAATTTTCTAAGTGCCAACGGCACTAGCGAGCGAATGTGTCCGCTCGGCGCTGGTTCCCGGGTCGAACCCGGAAGACGAAAAACGCCGCTCTCCGCCCGGAGCTCATGACAAACGAAAAATTTTCTAAGTGCCAACGGCACTAGCGAGCGAATGTGTCCGCTCGGCGCTGGTTCCCGGGTCGAACCCGGAAGACGAAAAACGCCGCTCTCCGCCCGGAGCTCATTACAAACGAAAAATTTTCTAAGTGCCAACGGCACTAGCGAGCGAATGTGTCCGCTCGGCGCTGGTTCCCGGGTCGAACCCGGAAGACGAAAAACGCCGCTCTCCGCCCGGAGCTCATGACAAACGAAAAATTTTCTAAGTGCCAACGGCACTAGCGAGCGAATGTGTCCGCTCGGCGCTGGTTCCCGGGTCGAACCCGGAAGACGAAAAACGCCGCTCTCCGCCCGGAGCTCATGACAAACGAAAAATTTTCTAAGTGCCAACGGCACTAGCGAGCGAATGTGTCCGCTCGGCGCTGGTTCCCGGGTCGAACCCGGAAGACGAAAAACGCCGCTCTCCGCCCGGAGCTCATGACAAACGAAAAATTTTCTAAGTGCCAACGGCACTAGCGAGCGAATGTGTCCGCTCGGCGCTGGTTCCCGGGTCGAACCCGGAAGACGAAAAACGCCGCTCTCCGCCCGGAGCTCATGACAAACGAAAAATTTTCTAAGTGCCAACGGCACTTGCGAGCGAATGTGTCCGCTCGGCGCTGGTTCCCGGGTCGGACCCGGAAGACGAAAAACGCCGGTCTCCGCCCGGAGCTCATGACAAACGAAAAATTTTCTAAGTGCCAACGGCACTAGCGAGCGAATGTGTCCGCTCGGCGCTGGTTCCCGGGTCGGACCCGGAAGACGAAAAACGCCGGTCCTCGCCTGGAGGTCCCAGCAAAATCGGCGAAAAAACGACTAAGTGTCAACTTTCGAAAAAACGACTAAGTGCCCACGGCTCTGCGGGGCTTGTGAGTCCGCCCCGCGCCGGTTCGGTGGTCGGCCTCAAAAAGCAAAAAATCAGCCTCTCTCCCTGGAGCTCACCTCGAGGTACCAGGGGGTGAGGTACCCGGGCTAAGGTGCAGTACCTTTTTTGGTCTTCAGGTGCGCCAGAGTACAATGAAATGGTCCCAGTAGTCAGTGTACTCATCGACTTTCCCCCCGTTTTCCAAAGCACCTCGTTTACGAGTATGGAGGAGATGGTGCTGGTCTCCCCACGGCGTCGGACACGCCGTCCTCGACAGCACAAGGTCGGATAGAAGACCTGGAAAGCGCCGTGGCACGCGCTGGAGGTGGGCACTTTGGCGAAAAAACGACTAAGTGTCAACTTTCGAAAAAACGACTAAGTGTCAACTTTCGAAAAAACGGCTAAGTGTCAACTTTCGAAAAAACGACTAAGTGTCACCTCTCTGAAAAAATGGCAAAGTGTCGCCTCTCTGAAAATTTTCTAAGTGCCCACGGCTCTGCGGGCTCGTGCATCCGAGCCGCGCCGGTTCTGCAACCGGCCTAGAATGACGAAAAATAACGGTCTCCTCCTGGAGCTCACAGCCAATTGTGGCGAAAAAGTGGCAAAGTGCCCACGGCTCTGCGGGCTCGTGCATCCGACCCGCGCCGGTTCTGCAGCCGGCCTAGAATGACGAAAAATAACGGTCTCCTCCTGGAGCTCACAGCCAATTGTGGCGAAAAAGTGGCAAAGTGCCCACGGCTCTGCGGGCTCGTGCATCCGACCCGCGCCGGTTCTGCAGCCGGCCTCCAATGACGAAAAATAACGGTCTCCTCCTGGAGCTCACAGCCAACTTGGCAAAAAGTTTCTAAGTGCCCACGGCCCTGCCGAGCTTTGGCGTCCGCCCAGCGCCGGTTCCGCAGTCGGCCTCGAATGACGAAAAATAACGGTCTCCTCCTGGAGCTCACAGCCAACTTGGCAAAAAGTTTCTAAGTGCCCACGGCCCTGCCGAGCTTTGGCGTCCGCCCAGCGCCGGTTCCGCAGTCGGCCTCGAATGACGAAAAATAACGGTCTCCTCCTGGAGCTCACAGCCAACTTGGCAAAAAGTTTCTAAGTGCCCACGGCCCTGCCGAGCTTTGGCGTCCGCCCAGCGCCGGTTCCGCAGTCGGCCTCGAATGACGAAAAATAACGGTCTCCTCCTGGAGCTCACAGCCAACTTGGCAAAAAGTTTCTAAGTGCCCACGGCCCTGCCGAGCTTTGGCGTCCGCCCAGCGCCGGTTCCGCAGTCGGCCTCGAATGACGAAAAATAACGGTCTCCTCCTGGAGCTCACAGCCAACTTGGCAAAAAGTTTCTAAGTGCCCACGGCCCTGCCGAGCTTTGGCGTCCGCCCAGCGCCGGTTCCGCAGTCGGCCTCGAATGACGAAAAATAACGGTCTCCTCCTGGAGCTCACAGCCAACTTGGCAAAAAGTTTCTAAGTGCCCACGGCCCTGCCGAGCTTTGGCGTCCGCCCAGCGCCGGTTCCGCAGTCGGCCTCGAATGACGAAAAATAACGGTCTCCTCCTGGAGCTCACAGCCAACTTGGCAAAAAGTTTCTAAGTGCCCACGGCCCTGCCGAGCTTTGGCGTCCGCCCAGCGCCGGTTCCGCAGTCGGCCTCGAATGACGAAAAATAACGGTCTCCTCCTGGAGCTCACAGCCAACTTGGCAAAAAGTTTCTAAGTGCCCACGGCCCTGCCGAGCTTTGGCGTCCGCCCAGCGCCGGTTCCGCAGTCGGCCTCGAATGACGAAAAATAACGGTCTCCTCCTGGAGCTCACAGCCAACTTGGCAAAAAGTTTCTAAGTGCCCACGGCCCTGCCGAGCTTTGGCGTCCGCCCAGCGCCGGTTCCGCAGTCGGCCTCGAATGACGAAAAATAACGGTCTCCTCCTGGAGCTCACAGCCAACTTGGCAAAAAGTTTCTAAGTGCCCACGGCCCTGCCGAGCTTTGGCGTCCGCCCAGCGCCGGTTCCGCAGTCGGCCTCGAATGACGAAAAATAACGGTCTCCTCCTGGAGCTCACAGCCAACTTGGCAAAAAGTTTCTAAGTGCCCACGGCCCTGCCGAGCTTTGGCGTCCGCCCAGCGCCGGTTCCGCAGTCGGCCTCGAATGACGAAAAATAACGGTCTCCTCCTGGAGCTCACAGCCAACTTGGCAAAAAGTTTCTAAGTGTCACATCTCTGAAAAAACGGCTAAGTGTCGACTTTCGAAAAAACGGCAAAGTGTCACATCTCTGAAAAAACGGCTAAGTGTCGACTTTCGAAAAAACGGCTAAGTGTCAACTTTCGAAAAAACGGCTAAGTGTCGCCTCTCTGAAAAAACGGCAAAGTGTCAACTTTCGAAAAAACGACAGAGTGTCGCCTCTCTGAAAAAACGACTAAGTGTCGACTCTGAGAAAATGGCAAAGTGCCCACGGCTCTGCGGGCTCGTGCATCCGACCCGCGCCGGTTCCCCAGCCGGCCTGAAATAAGGCAAAACCAGCCTCTCCGCCTGGAGCTCAGAGCCAACTTGGCGAATATTTTCTAAGTGCCCACGGCTCTGCGTGGCTACGGCGTCTGCCCAGCGCCGGTTCCTGGGTCGAACCCCGAGGACGAGGAATGCCGGTCTCCGCCTGGAGGTCCCAGCTTAATCGGCGAAAATTTTCTAAGTGCCCACGGCTCTGCCGGGCTCGTGCATCCGACCCGCGCCGGTTCCCCAGCCGGCCTGAAATAAGGCAAAACCAGGCTCTCCCCCTGGAGCTCAGAGCCAATTGTGGCGAAAAAACGACTAAGTGTCAACTTTCGAAAAAACGACTAAGTGTCAACTTTCCAAAAAAACGGCTAAGTGTCGACTTTCGAAAAAACGGCTAAGTGTCAACTTTCGAAAAAACGACTAAGTGTCGCCTCTGAAAAAACGACTAAGTGTCGCCTCTCTGAAAAAACGACTAAGTGCCCACGGCTCTGGGGGGCTTGTGAGTCCGCCCCGCGCCGGTTCGGCGGTCGGCCTCAAAAAGCGAAAAATCAGCCTCTCTCCCTGGAGCTCACCAAAAATTTGTCGAAATTTTTCTAAGTTCTCCTCGAGGTACCAGGGGGTGAGGTACCCGGGCTAAGGTGCAGTACCTTTTTTGGTCTTCAGGTGCGCCAGAGTACAATGAAATGGTCCCAGTAGTCAGTGTACTCATCGACTTTCCCCCCGTTTTCCAAAGCACCCCGTTTACGAGTATGGAGGAGATGGTGCTGGTCTCCCCACGGCGTCGGACACGCCGTCCTCGACAGCACAAGGTCGGATAGAAGACCTGAAAAGCGCCGTGGCACGCGCTGGAGGTGTCACTGTGGCGAAAAAGTGACTAAGTGTCAACTTTCGAAAAAACGGCTAAGTGTCAACTTTCGAAAAAACGGCTAAGTGTCAACTTTCGAAAAAACGGCTAAGTGTCAACTTTCGAAAAAACGACTAAGTGTCGCCTCTCTGAAAAAACGGCAAAGTGTCAACTTTCGAAAAAACGACTAAGTGTCAACTTTCGAAAAAACGACTAAGTGTCACCTCTCTGAAAAAATGGCAAAGTGTCAACTGCGAATGTGGTGGTGCATGGAAGGAAGTGGAGGACGGCCGCCTCCTTAAACACAGGCCGAAGAGGAGCGTCAGGGCCGGCTCCTTAAACATGGACCGAGTGTCGCCCTTAACACAGACCAAGGGGAGGACGGCCGCCTCCTTAAACACAGGCCGGAGAGGAGCGTCAGGGCCAGGCTCCTCAAACATGGACCGAGTGTCGCCCTTAACACAGACCAAGGGGAGGACGGCCGCCTCCTTAAACACAGGCCGGAGAGGAGCGTCAGGGCCAGGCTCCTCAAACATGGACCGAGTGTCGCCCTTAACACAGACCAAGGGGAGGACGGCCGCCTCCTTAAACACAGGCCGGAGAGGAGCGTCAGGGCCAGGCTCCTCAAACATGGACCGAGTGTCGCCCTTAACACGGACCAAGGGGAGGACGGCCGCCTCCTTAAACACAGGCCGGAGAGGAGCGTCAGGGCCAGGCTCCTCAAACATGGACCGAGTGTCGCCCTTAACACAGACCAAGGGGAGGACGGCCGCCTCCCTAAACACAGGCCGGAGAGGAGCGTCAGGGCCAGGCTCCTCAAACATGGACCGAGTGTCGCCCTTAACACAGACCAAGGGGAGGACGGCCGCCTCCTTAAACACAGGCCGGAGAGGAGCGTCAGGGCCAGGCTCCTCAAACATGGACCGAGTGTCGCCCTTAACACAGACCAAGGGGAGGACGGCCGCCTCCTTAAACACAGGCCGGAGAGGAGCGTCAGGGCCAGGCTCCTCAAACATGGACCGAGTGTCGCCCTTAACACAGACCAAGCGGAGGACGGCCGCCTCCCTAAATACAGGCCGAACCGGAGCGCGAGTGTCGCTCCTTAAACACGGACCGAGTGGAGGACGGCCGCCTCCTTAAACACAGGCCGAACAAAATGACACAAAGTGTCAACTGCGAATGTTGTCCATCCAAGGAAGGAGCGTGATGCCCGGCCGGCTCCTTAAACACAGGCCGAGAGTCGCCCCGGACGGTCCGCCTCGCGGCGCCCGTCTGCTCGGATAAAATGACACAAAGTGTCAACTACGAATGTTGTCCATCCAAGGAGGGAGCGTGATGCCCGGCCGGCTCCGAAAACACAGGCCGAGAGTCGCCCCGGACGGTCCGCCTCGCGGCGCCCGTCTGCTCGGATAAAATGACACAAAGTGTCAACTGCGAATGTTGTCCATCCAAGGAAGGAGCGTGATGCCCGGCCGGCTCCTTAAACACAGGCCGAGAGTCGCCCCGGACGGTCCGCCTCGCGGCGCCCGCCCGCTCGGATAAAATGACACAAAGTGTCAACTACGAATGTTGTCCATCCAAGGAAGGAGCGTGATGCCCGGCCGGCTCCTTAAACACAGGCCGAGAGTCGCCCCGGACGGTCGCCTCGCGGCGCCCGTCTGCTCGGATAAAATGACACAAAGTGTCAACTACGAATGTTGTCCATCCAAGGAGGGAGCGTGATGCCCGGCCGGCTCCGAAAACACAGGCCGAGAGTCGCCCCGGACGGTCCGCCTCGCGGCGCCCGTCTGCTCGGATAAAATGACACAAAGTGTCAACTGCGAATGTTGTCCATCCAAGGAAGGAGCGTGATGCCCGGCCGGCTCCTTAAACACAGGCCGAGAGTCGCCCCGGACGGTCCGCCTCGCGGCGCCCGTCTGCTCGGATAAAATGACACAAAGTGTCAACTACGAATGTTGTCCATCCAAGGAGGGAGCGTGATGCCCGGCCGGCTCCGAAAACACAGGCCGAGAGTCGCCCCGGACGGTCCGCCTCGCGGCGCCCGTCTGCTCGGATAAAATGACACAAAGTGTCAACTGCGAATGTTGTCCATCCAAGGAAGGAGCGTGATGCCCGGCCGGCTCCTTAAATACAGGCCGAGAGTCGCCCCGGACGGTCCGCCTCGCGGCGCCCGCCCGCTCGGATAAAATGACACAAAGTGTCAACTACGAATGTTGTCCATCCAAGGAAGGAGCGTGATGCCCGGCCGGCTCCTTAAACACAGGCCGAGAGTCGCCCCGGACGGTCGCCTCGCGGCGCCCGTCTGCTCGGATAAAATGACACAAAGTGTCAACTACGAATGTTGTCCATCCAAGGAGGGAGCGTGATGCCCGGCCGGCTCCGAAAACACAGGCCGAGAGTCGCCCCGGACGGTCCGC
The DNA here is from genome assembly GCF_054491065.1 of Syngnathus leptorhynchus. NCBI lineage: Eukaryota > Metazoa > Chordata > Actinopteri > Syngnathiformes > Syngnathidae > Syngnathus > Syngnathus leptorhynchus. The sequence goes on along the minus strand of NW_028232377.1, from coordinate 11,302 downwards.
CTCGCGGCGCCCGTCTGCTCGGATAAAATGACACAAAGTGTCAACTGCGAATGTTGTCCATCCAAGGAAGGAGCGTGATGCCCGGCCGGCTCCTTAAACACAGGCCGAGAGTCGCCCCGGACGGTCGCCTCGCGGCGCCCGTCTGCTCGGATAAAATGACACAAAGTGTCAACTACGAATGTTGTCCATCCAAGGAGGGAGCGTGATGCCCGGCCGGCTCCGAAAACACAGGCCGAGAGTCGCCCCGGACGGTCCGCCTCGCGGCGCCCGTCTGCTCGGATAAAATGACACAAAGTGTCAACTGCGAATGTTGTCCATCCAAGGAAGGAGCGTGATGCCCGGCCGGCTCCTTAAACACAGGCCGAGAGTCGCCCCGGACGGTCCGCCTCGCGGCGCCCGTCTGCTCGGATAAAATGACACAAAGTGTCAACTACGAATGTTGTCCATCCAAGGAGGGAGCGTGATGCCCGGCCGGCTCCGAAAACACAGGCCGAGAGTCGCCCCGGACGGTCCGCCTCGCGGCGCCCGTCTGCTCGGATAAAATGACACAAAGTGTCAACTGCGAATGTTGTCCATCCAAGGAAGGAGCGTGATGCCCGGCCGGCTCCTTAAATACAGGCCGAGAGTCGCCCCGGACGGTCCGCCTCGCGGCGCCCGCCCGCTCGGATAAAATGACACAAAGTGTCAACTACGAATGTTGTCCATCCAAGGAAGGAGCGTGATGCCCGGCCGGCTCCTTAAACACAGGCCGAGAGTCGCCCCGGACGGTCGCCTCGCGGCGCCCGTCTGCTCGGATAAAATGACACAAAGTGTCAACTACGAATGTTGTCCATCCAAGGAGGGAGCGTGATGCCCGGCCGGCTCCGAAAACACAGGCCGAGAGTCGCCCCGGACGGTCCGCCTCGCGGCGCCCGTCCGCTCGGATAAAATGACACAAAGTGTCAACTACGAATGTTGTCCATCCAAGGAGGGAGCGTGAGGCCCGGCCGGCTCCGAAAACACAGGCCGAGAGTCGCCCCGGACGGTCCGCCTCTCGAGGCGCCCGCCCGCTCGGATAAAATGACACAAAGTGTCAACTACGAATGTTGTCCATCCAAGGAGGGAGCGTGAGGCCCGGCCGGCTCCGAAAACACAGGCCGAGATTCGACCCCGGACGGGCCGTCTTCTCCCGGCGCCCGCCCGCGTACGCCCCCCATCCCCGGTCGCCCGTCTGCTCCCGGTGGGCCTCCGAGTACCCCCTCACCCAACTGACCGACTGGCACTCATGACCCGCCTTGGTAGGGCCTCCATCGGCCTCGGCTC
>NW_028232376.1:37500-42791 GCF_054491065.1 Syngnathus leptorhynchus | reverse complement strand
TGTCAACTTTCGAAAAAACGGCTAAGTGTCGACTTTCGAAAAAACGGCTAAGTGTCAACTTTCGAAAAAACGGCTAAGTGTCAACTTTCGAAAAAACGACTAAGTGCCCACGGCTCTGCGGGGCTTGTGAGTCCGCCCCGCGCCGGTTCGGCGGTCGGCCTCAAAAAGCAAAAAATCAGCCTCTCTCCCTGGAGCTCACCAAAAATTTGTCGAAATTTTTCTAAGTTCTCCTCGAGGTACCAGGGGGTGAGGTACCCGGGCTAAGGTGCAGTACCTTTTTTGGTCTTCAGGTGCGCCAGAGTACAATGAAATGGTCCCAGTAGTCAGTGTACTCATCGACTTTCCCCCCGTTTTCCAAAGCACCTCGTTTACGAGTATGGAGGAGATGGTGCTGGTCTCCCCACGGCGTCGGACACGCCGTCCTCGACAGCACAAGGTCGGATAGAAGACCTGGAAAGCGCCGTGGCACGCGCTGGAGGTGGGCACTTTGGCGAAAAAAACGACTAAGTGTCAACTTTCGAAAAAACGACTAAGTGTCAACTTTCGAAAAAACGGCTAAGTGTCAACTTTCGAAAAAACGACTAAGTGTCACCTCTCTGAAAAAATGGCAAAGTGTCGCCTCTCTGAAAATTTTCTAAGTGCCCACGGCTCTGCGGGCTCGTGCATCCGAGCCGCGCCGGTTCTGCAACCGGCCTAGAATGACGAAAAATAACGGTCTCCTCCTGGAGCTCACAGCCAATTGTGGCGAAAAAGTGGCAAAGTGCCCACGGCTCTGCGGGCTCGTGCATCCGACCCGCGCCGGTTTCTGCAGCCGGCCTAGAATGACGAAAAATAACGGTCTCCTCCTGGAGCTCACAGCCAACTTGGCAAAAAGTTTCTAAGTGCCCACGGCCCTGCCGAGCTTTGGCGTCCGCCCAGCGCCGGTTCCGCAGTCGGCCTCGAATGACGAAAAATAACGGTCTCCTCCTGGAGCTCACAGCCAACTTGGCAAAAAGTTTCTAAGTGCCCACGGCCCTGCTGAGCTTTGGCGTCCGCCCAGCGCCGGTTCCGCAGTCGGCCTCGAATGACGAAAAATAACGGTCTCCTCCTGGAGCTCACAGCCAACTTGGCAAAAAGTTTCTAAGTGCCCACGGCCCTGCCGAGCTTTGGCGTCCGCCCAGCGCCGGTTCCGCAGTCGGCCTCGAATGACGAAAAATAACGGTCTCCTCCTGGAGCTCACAGCCAACTTGGCAAAAAGTTTCTAAGTGCCCACGGCCCTGCCGAGCTTTGGCGTCCGCCCAGCGCCGGTTCCGCAGTCGGCCTCGAATGACGAAAAATAACGGTCTCCTCCTGGAGCTCACAGCCAACTTGGCAAAAAGTTTCTAAGTGCCCACGGCCCTGCCGAGCTTTGGCGTCCGCCCAGCGCCGGTTCCGCAGTCGGCCTCGAATGACGAAAAATAACGGTCTCCTCCTGGAGCTCACAGCCAACTTGGCAAAAAGTTTCTAAGTGCCCACGGCCCTGCCGAGCTTTGGCGTCCGCCCAGCGCCGGTTCCGCAGTCGGCCTCGAATGACGAAAAATAACGGTCTCCTCCTGGAGCTCACAGCCAACTTGGCAAAAAGTTTCTAAGTGCCCACGGCCCTGCCGAGCTTTGGCGTCCGCCCAGCGCCGGTTCCGCAGTCGCCTCGAATGACGAAAAATAACGGTCTCCTCCTGGAGCTCACAGCCAACTTGGCAAAAAGTTTCTAAGTGCCCACGCCCTGCCGAGCTTTGGCGTCCGCCCAGCGCCGGTTCCGCAGTCGGCCTCGAATGACGAAAAATAACGGTCTCCTCCTGGAGCTCACAGCCAACTTGGCAAAAAGTTTCTAAGTGTCACATCTCTGAAAAAACGGCTAAGTGTCGACTTTCGAAAAAACGGCAAAGTGTCACATCTCTGAAAAAACGGCTAAGTGTCGACTTTCGAAAAAACGGCTAAGTGTCAACTTTCGAAAAAACGGCTAAGTGTCGCCTCTCTGAAAAAACGGCAAAGTGTCAACTTTCGAAAAAAACGACAGAGTGTCGCCTCTCTGAAAAAACGACTAAGTGTCGACTCTGAGAAAATGGCAAAGTGCCCACGGCTCTGCGGGCTCGTGCATCCGACCCGCGCCGGTTCCCCAGCCGGCCTGAAATAAGGCAAAACCAGCCTCTCCGCCTGGAGCTCAGAGCCAACTTGGCGAATATTTTCTAAGTGCCCACGGCTCTGCGTGGCTACGGCGTCTGCCCAGCGCCGGTTCCTGGGTCGAACCCCGAGGACGAGGAATGCCGGTCTCCGCCTGGAGGTCCCAGCTTAATCGGCGAAAATTTTCTAAGTGCCCACGGCTCTGCCGGGCTCGTGCATCCGACCCGCGCCGGTTCCCCAGCCGGCCTGAAATAAGGCAAAACCAGGCTCTCCCCCTGGAGCTCAGAGCCAATTGTGGCGAAAAAACGACTAAGTGTCAACTTTCGAAAAAACGACTAAGTGTCAACTTTCCAAAAAAAACGGCTAAGTGTCGACTTTCGAAAAAACGGCTAAGTGTCAACTTTCGAAAAAACGACTAAGTGTCGCCTCTGAAAAAACGACTAAGTGTCGCCTCTCTGAAAAAACGACTAAGTGCCCACGGCTCTTGGGGGCTTGTGAGTCCGCCCCGCGCCGGTTCGGCGGTCGGCCTCAAAAAGCGAAAAATCAGCCTCTCTCCCTGGAGCTCACCAAAAATTTGTCGAAATTTTTCTAAGTTCTCCTCGAGGTACCAGGGGGTGAGGTACCCGGGCTAAGGTGCAGTACCTTTTTTGGTCTTCAGGTGCGCCAGAGTACAATGAAATGGTCCCAGTAGTCAGTGTACTCATCGACTTTCCCCCCGTTTTCCAAAGCACCCCGTTTACGAGTATGGAGGAGATGGTGCTGGTCTCCCACGGCGTCGGACACGCCGTCCTCGACAGCACAAGGTCGGATAGAAGACCTGAAAAGCGCCGTGGCACGCGCTGGAGGTGTCACTGTGGCGAAAAAGTGACTAAGTGTCAACTTTCGAAAAAACGGCTAAGTGTCAACTTTCGAAAAAACGGCTAAGTGTCAACTTTCGAAAAAACTGCTAAGTGTCAACTTTCGAAAAAACGACTAAGTGTCGCCTCTCTGAAAAAACGGCAAAGTGTCAACTTCGAAAAAACGACTAAGTGTCAACTTTCGAAAAAACGACTAAGTGTCACCTCTCTGAAAAAATGGCAAAGTGTCAACTGCGAATGTGGTGGTGCATGGAAGGAAGTGGAGGACGGCCGCCTCCTTAAACACAGGCCGGAGAGGAGCGTCAGGGCCAGGCTCCTCAAACATGGACCGAGTGTCGCCCTTAACACAGACCAAGGGGAGGACGGCCGCCTCCTTAAACACAGGCCGGAGAGGAGCGTCAGGGCCAGGCTCCTCAAACATGGACCGAGTGTCGCCCTTAACACGGACCAAGGGGAGGACGGCCGCCTCCTTAAACACAGGCCGGAGAGGAGCGTCAGGGCCAGGCTCCTCAAACATGGACCGAGTGTCGCCCTTAACACGGACCAAGGGGAGGACGGCCGCCTCCTTAAACACAGGCCGGAGAGGAGCGTCAGGGCCAGGCTCCTCAAACATGGACCGAGTGTCGCCCTTAACACAGACCAAGGGGAGGACGGCCGCCTCCTTAAACACAGGCCGGAGAGGAGCGTCAGGGCCAGGCTCCTCAAACATGGACCGAGTGTCGCCCTTAACACGGACCAAGGGGAGGACGGCCGCCTCCTTAAACACAGGCCGGAGAGGAGCGTCAGGGCCAGGCTCCTCAAACATGGACCGAGTGTCGCCCTTAACACGGACCAAGGGGAGGACGGCCGCCTCCTTAAACACAGGCCGGAGAGGAGCGTCAGGGCCAGGCTCCTCAAACATGGACAGAGTGTCGCCCTTAACACAGACCAAGCGGAGGACGGCCGCCTCCCTAAATACAGGCCGAACCGGAGCGCGAGTGTCGCTCCTTAAACACGGACCGAGTGGAGGACGGCCGCCTCCTTAAACACAGGCCGAACAAAATGACACAAAGTGTCAACTGCGAATGTTGTCCCATCCAAGGAAGGAGCGTGATGCCGGCCGGCTCCTTAAACACAGGCCGAGAGTCGCCCCGGACGGTCCGCCTCGCGGCGCCCGTCTGCTCGGATAAAATGACACAAAGTGTCAACTACGAATGTTGTCCATCCAAGGAGGGAGCGTGATGCCCGGCCGGCTCCGAAAACACAGGCCGAGAGTCGCCCCGGACGGTCCGCCTCGCGGCGCCCGTCTGCTCGGATAAAATGACACAAAGTGTCAACTGCGAATGTTGTCCATCCAAGGAAGGAGCGTGATGCCCGGCCGGCTCCTTAAACACAGGCCGAGAGTCGCCCCGGACGGTCCGCCTCGCGGCGCCCGTCTGCTCGGATAAAATGACACAAAGTGTCAACTACGAATGTTGTCCATCCAAGGAGGGAGCGTGATGCCCGGCCGGCTCCGAAAACACAGGCCGAGAGTCGCCCCGGACGGTCCGCCTCGCGGCGCCCGTCTGCTCGGATAAAATGACACAAAGTGTCAACTGCGAATGTTGTCCATCCAAGGAAGGAGCGTGATGCCCCGGCCGGCTCCTTAAACACAGGCCGAGAGTCGCCCCGGACGGTCCGCCTCGCGGCGCCCGCCCCGCTCGGATAAAATGACACAAAGTGTCAACTACGAATGTTGTCCATCCAAGGAAGGAGCGTGATGCCCGGCCGGCTCCTTAAACACAGGCCGAGAGTCGCCCCGGACGGTCGCCTCGCGGCGCCCGTCTGCTCGGATAAAATGACACAAAGTGTCAACTACGAATGTTGTCCATCCAAGGAGGGAGCGTGATGCCCGGCCGGCTCCGAAAACACAGGCCGAGAGTCGCCCCGGACGGTCCGCCTCGCGGCGCCCGTCTGCTCGGATAAAATGACACAAAGTGTCAACTGCGAATGTTGTCCATCCAAGGAAGGAGCGTGATGCCCGGCCGGCTCCTTAAACACAGGCCGAGAGTCGCCCCGGACGGTCCGCCTCGCGGCGCCCGCCCGCTCGGATAAAATGACACAAAGTGTCAACTACGAATGTTGTCCATCCAAGGAAGGAGCGTGATGCCCGGCCGGCTCCTTAAACACAGGCCGAGAGTCGCCCCGGACGGTCGCCTCGCGGCGCCCGTCTGCTCGGATAAAATGACACAAAGTGTCAACTACGAATGTTGTCCATCCAAGGAGGGAGCGTGATGCCCGGCCGGCTCCGAAAACACAGGCCGAGAGTCGCCCCGGACG
>NW_028232376.1:7500-25000 GCF_054491065.1 Syngnathus leptorhynchus | reverse complement strand
CATACTTCCATAGCTCCAGCCGCGGAGGGTGCTGGCTGGTGGCTCCATAGCTCCATACTTCCATACTTGCAGCCACGGAGTTGGCTAAAATTGCACTAAGTGCGAAAGCCCATTCATTTACAACGGCGTGTCCGCCAGGCGGCGACATTTCCCCGTTACCGGTGGCTGCGCGGCGGGTGAGTGACAGAGCTTATCCGAGCGGCTGGAACTCTGCGCCGGCGTGGTCGAGCGTGAGGCCCCGGCCCTTTGGCTGCCTGGTACCTAAAACACTTCCATTGATCCAGCCACGGAGGGTGCTGGCTGGTGGCTCCATAGCTCCATAGCTCCATAGCACCAGAGCTCCATAGCTCCATAGCACCAGAGCTCCATAGCTCCATAGCACCAGAGCTCCATAGCTCCATAGCACCAGAGCTCCAGAGCTCCATAGCACCAGAGCTCCAGAGCTCCATAGCACCAGAGCTCCATAGCTCCATAGCACCAGAGCTCCAGAGCTCCATAGCACCAGAGCTCCATAGCTCCATAGCACCAGAGCTCCATAGCTCCATAGCACCAGAGCTCCATAGCTCCATAGCACCAGAGCTCCATAGCTCCATAGCACCAGAGCTCCATAGCTCCATAGCTCCAGGGCTCCATAGCTCCAGGGCTCCATAGCTCCATAGCTCCAGGGCTCCATAGCTCCAGGGCTCCAGGGCTCCATAGCTCCAGGGCTCCAGGGCTCCATAGCTCCATACCTCCAGAGCTCCATAGCTCCATACTTCCAGAGCTCCATAGCTCCATAGCGCCATACTTCCATAGCTCCATAGCTCCATACTTCCATAGCACCAGAGCTCCATAGCTCCAGAGCTCCATAGCTCCAGCCTGGGTGGCTGGTGGCTCCATAGCTCCATACTTCCATAGCTCCAGTCAGAGAGTTGGCGAAAATTGCACTAAGTGCGAAAGCCCATTCATTTACAACGGCGTGTCCACAAGGCGGCGACATTTCCCCGTTACCGGTGGCTGCGCGGCGGGTGAGTGACAGAGCTTATCCGAGCGGCTGGAACTCTGCGCCGGCGTGGTCGAGCGTGAGGCCTCGGCCCTTTGGCTGCCTGGTACCTAAAACACTTCCATTGATCCAGCCACGGAGGGTGCTGGCTGGTGGCTCCATAGCTCCATAGCTCCATAGCTCCATAGCTCCATAGCTCCATACTTCCATAGCTCCATACTTCCATAGCTCCAGACTTCCATAGCTCCATAGCTCCATAGCTCCATAGCTCCATACTTCCAGAGCGCCATAGCTCCATAGCACCAGAGCTCCAGAGCTCCATAGCTCCATAGCTCCATAGCCCCAGAGCTCCATAGCTCCATAGCTCCATAGCTCCAGAGCTCCATACTTCCATAGCTCCAGAGCTCCAGCCTGTCTGGTGGCTCCATAGCTCCATAGCTCCATACTTGCAGCCACGGAGCTGGCGAAAATTGCACTAAGTGCGAAAGCCCATTCATTTACAACGGCGTGTCCACAAGGCGGCGACATTTCCCCGTTACCGGTGGCTGCTTAGCGGGAGAGTGACAGAGCTTATCCGAGCGGCTGGAACTCTGGGCCGGCCTGGTCGAGCGGCTGGCCTCGGTAGTTGAGGTACCAGGGGCGGGCTGGGGAGCTCCAGGCGGGGCTTGTGAGAGAGTGTAGCCGAGCGGCTGGAACTCTGGGCCGGCGTGGTTGAGCAGCATGCCCGCGGAGGTGGCTCTTCCATAGGCACGGAGGGTGCTGGAGCTCCACACTTCCCTAGGCACGGAGGGTGCTGGAGCTCCACACTTCCATAGCTCCAGGCACGGAGGGTGCTGGAGCTCCACACTTCCATAGGCACGGAGGGTGCTGGAGCTCCATACTTCCATAGCTCCAGGCACGGAGGGTGCTGGAGCGCCACACTTCCATAGGCAGGGAGGGTGCTGGAGCTCCACACTTCCATAGGCACGGAGGGTGCTGGAGCTCCACACTTCCATAGGCAGGGAGGGTGCTGGAGCTCCACACTTCCATAGGCAGGGAGGGTGCTGGAGCTCCACACTTCCATAGGCAGGGAGGGTGCTGGAGCTCCACACTTCCATAGGCAGGGAGGGTGCTGGAGCTCCACACTTCCATAGGCAGGGAGGGTGCTGGAGCTCCACACTTCCATAGGCAGGGAGGGTGCTGGAGCTCCACACTTCCATAGGCAGGGAGGGTGCTGGAGCTCCACACTTCCATAGGCAGGGAGGGTGCTGGAGCTCCACACTTCCATAGGCAGGGAGGGTGCTGGAGCTCCACACTTCCATAGGCAGGGAGGGTGCTGGAGCTCCACACTTCCATAGGCAGGGAGGGTGCTGGAGCTCCACACTTCCATAGGCAGGGAGGGTGCTGGAGCTCCACACTTCCATAGGCAGGGAGGGTGCTGGAGCTCCACACTTCCATAGGCAGGGAGGGTGCTGGAGCTCCACACTTCCATAGGCAGGGAGGGTGCTGGAGCTCCACACTTCCATAGGCAGGGAGGGTGCTGGAGCTCCACACTTCCATAGGCAGGGAGGGTGCTGGAGCTCCACACTTCCATAGGCAGGGAGGGTGCTGGAGCTCCACACTTCCATAGGCAGGGAGGGTGCTGGAGCTCCACACTTCCATAGGCAGGGAGGGTGCTGGAGCTCCACACTTCCATAGGCAGGGAGGGTGCTGGAGCTCCACACTTCCATAGGCAGGGAGGGTGCTGGAGCTCCACACTTCCATAGGCAGGGAGGGTGCTGGAGCTCCACACTTCCATAGGCAGGGAGGGTGCTGGAGCTCCACACTTCCATAGGCAGGGAGGGTGCTGGAGCTCCACACTTCCATAGGCAGGGAGGGTGCTGGAGCTCCACACTTCCATAGGCAGGGAGGGTGCTGGAGCTCCACACTTCCATAGGCAGGGAGGGTGCTGGAGCTCCACACTTCCATAGGCAGGGAGGGTGCTGGAGCTCCACACTTCCATAGGCAGGGAGGGTGCTGGAGCTCCACACTTCCATAGGCAGGGAGGGTGCTGGAGCTCCACACTTCCATAGGCAGGGAGGGTGCTGGAGCTCCACACTTCCATAGGCAGGGAGGGTGCTGGAGCTCCACACTTCCATAGGCAGGGAGGGTGCTGGAGCTCCACACTTCCATAGGCAGGGAGGGTGCTGGAGCTCCACACTTCCATAGGCAGGGAGGGTGCTGGAGCTCCACACTTCCATAGGCAGGGAGGGTGCTGGAGCTCCACACTTCCATAGGCAGGGAGGGTGCTGGAGCTCCACACTTCCATAGGCAGGGAGGGTGCTGGAGCTCCACACTTCCATAGGCAGGGAGGGTGCTGGAGCTCCACACTTCCATAGGCAGGGAGGGTGCTGGAGCTCCACACTTCCATAGGCAGGGAGGGTGCTGGAGCTCCACACTTCCATAGGCAGGGAGGGTGCTGGAGCTCCACACTTCCATAGGCAGGGAGGGTGCTGGAGCTCCACACTTCCATAGGCAGGGAGGGTGCTGGAGCTCCACACTTCCATAGGCAGGGAGGGTGCTGGAGCTCCACACTTCCATAGGCAGGGAGGGTGCTGGAGCTCCACACTTCCATAGGCAGGGAGGGTGCTGGAGCTCCACACTTCCATAGGCAGGGAGGGTGCTGGAGCTCCACACTTCCATAGGCAGGGAGGGTGCTGGAGCTCCACACTTCCATAGGCAGGGAGGGTGCTGGAGCTCCACACTTCCATAGGCAGGGAGGGTGCTGGAGCTCCACACTTCCATAGGCAGGGAGGGTGCTGGAGCTCCACACTTCCATAGGCAGGGAGGGTGCTGGAGCTCCACACTTCCATAGGCAGGGAGGGTGCTGGAGCTCCACACTTCCATAGGCAGGGAGGGTGCTGGAGCTCCACACTTCCATAGGCAGGGAGGGTGCTGGAGCTCCACACTTCCATAGGCAGGGAGGGTGCTGGAGCTCCACACTTCCATAGGCAGGGAGGGTGCTGGAGCTCCACACTTCCATAGGCAGGGAGGGTGCTGGCACATCCACACTTCCAGCCACGGAGCATGCTGGCACTTCCACCTTGCTTGCTAAGTCGGCGTGATCTTGCCCAAAAAGTCCCTCCTCACCTCCAGCTGGAAGTGGAAAAAAATCCTCCACCTGCTTGGCCGAGGTTCTGGAAGCCAGCAGCTCGCAGAATGTTGCCAAAGTTTCACTGGAAGGAAAAGAAAAGAGAAGACCGAGTGCGCATTTCACCTACCGCCGAATGTCCACAAGAGGGAAGTGTCACTCCGTCGCAGAATCTGCGCCGACGCACTCGGCACCCTTCGAATTTATGGTGCCGGTGCGGGTGTTCTGGGTGCAAAAAGGCCGCCCAAGTGGTAGAAAAAAATCAGACTTCGTCTCTTAGGTCGAAATTAATGCCAAGTTTTGAAATGCGCTGGCAGGGGTGGACCAGGGCCCGTTAGAAGTGCTTAGGCGAGGTCCTGGAAGCCTAACCCGGCGTGATCTTGTGCAAAAAGCCGCTGCTGAGCTCCAGCTGGAAGTGTAAAAAGAACCGGGCTGGATCAAAAAAAGAACCGGGCGGCCCGTTAAAATTGCTTAGCCGAGGTCCTGGAACCCTAACCCGGCGTGATCTTGTGCAAAAAGCCGCTGCTGAGCTCCAGCTGGAAGTGTAAAAAGAACCGGGCTGGTTCAAAAAAAGAACCGGGCGACCCGTTAGAAGTGCTTAGCCGAGGTCCTGGAAGCCTAACCCGGCGTGATCTTGTGCAAAAAGCCGCTGCTGAGCTCCAGCTGGAAGTGGAAAAAGAACCGGGCTGGATCAAAAAAGAACCGGGCTGGATCAAAAAAGAACCGGGCGGCCCGTTAAAATTGCTTAGCCGAGGTCCTGGAAGCCTAACACGGCGTGATCTTGTGCAAAAAACCGCTCCCGAGCTCCAGCTGGAAGTGTAAAAAGAACCGGGCTGGATAAAAAAAGAACCGGGCTGGATCAAAAAAGAACCGGGCGACCCGTTAAAATTGCTTAGCCGAGGTCCTGGAAGCCTAACCCGGCGTGATCTTGTGCAAAAAGCCGCTGCTGAGCTCCAGCTGGAAGTGGAAAAAGAACCGGGCTGGATCAAAAAAGAACCGGGCTGGATCAAAAAAGAACCGGGCGGCCCGTTAAAATTGCTTAGCCGAGGTCCTGGAAGCCTAACACGGCGTGATCTTGTGCAAAAAACCGCTCCCGAGCTCCAGCTGGAAGTGTAAAAAGAACCGGGCTGGATAAAAAAAGAACCGGGCTGGATCAAAAAAGAACCGGGCGACCCGTTAAAATTGCTTAGCCGAGGTCCTGGAAGCCTAACACGGCGTGATCTTGTGCAAAAAGCCGCTCCCGAGCTCCAGCTGGAAGTGTAAAAAGAACCGGGCTGGATAAAAAAAGAACCGGGCTGGATCAAAAAAGAACCGGGCGACCCGTTAAAATTGCTTAGCCGAGGTCCTGGAAGCCTAACCCGGCGTGATCTTGTGCAAATAGCCGCTGCCGAGCTCCAGCTGGAAGTGTGAAAAGAACCGGGCTGGATAAAAAAAAGAACCGGGCTGGATCAAAAAAGAACCGGGCGACCCGTTAAAATTGCTTAGCCGAGGTCCTGGAAGCCTAACACGGCGTGATCTTGTGCAAAAAACCGCTCCCGAGCTCCAGCTGGAAGTGTAAAAAGAACCGGGCTGGATAAAAAAAGAACCGGGCTGGATCAAAAAAGAACCGGGCGACCCGTTAAAATTGCTTAGCCGAGGTCCTGGAAGCCTAACCCGGCGTGATCTTGTGCAAAAAGCCGCTCCCGAGCTCCAGCTGGAAGTGTAAAAAGAACCGGGCTGGATAAAAAAAGAACCGGGCTGGATCAAAAAAGAACCGGGCGACCCGTTAAAATTGCTTAGCCGAGGTCCTGGAAGCCTAACACGGCGTGTTCTTGTGCAAAAAGCCGCTCCCAAGCTCCAGCTGGAAGTGTAAAAAGAACCGGGCTGGATAAAAAAAAGAACCGGGCTGGATCAAAAAAGAACCGGGCGACCCGTTAAAATTGCTTAGCCGAGGTCCTGGAAGCCTAACACGGCGTGATCTTGTGCAAAAAGCCGCTCCCGAGCTCCAGCTGGAAGTGTAAAAAGAACCGGGCTGGATAAAAAAAGAACCGGGCTGGATAAAAAAAAGAACCGGGCGACCCGTTAAAATTGCTTAGCCGAGGTCCTGGAAGCCTAACACGGCGTGTTCTTGTGCAAAAAGCCGCTCCCGAGCTCCAGCTGGAAGTGTAAAAAGAACCAGGCTGGATAAAAAAAAGAACCGGGCTGGATCAAAAAAGAACCGGGCGACCCGTTAAAATTGCTTAGCCGAGGTCCTGGAAGCCTAACACGGCGTGATCTTGTGCAAAAAGCCGCTCCCGAGCTCCAGCTGGAAGTGTAAAAAGAACCGGGCTGGATAAAAAAAGAACCGGGCTGGATAAAAAAAAGAACCGGGCGACCCGTTAAAATTGCTTAGCCGAGGTCCTGGAAGCCTAACACGGCGTGTTCTTGTGCAAAAAGCCGCTCCCGAGCTCCAGCTGGAAGTGTAAAAAGAACCAGGCTGGATAAAAAAAAGAACCGGGCTGGATCAAAAAAGAACCGGGCGACCCGTTAAAATTGCTTAGCCGAGGTCCTGGAAGCCTAACACGGCGTGATCTTGTGCAAAAAGCCGCTCCCGAGCTCCAGCTGGAAGTGTAAAAAGAACCGGGCTGGATAAAAAAAGAACCGGGCTGGATAAAAAAAAGAACCGGGCGACCCGTTAAAATTGCTTAGCCGAGGTCCTGGAAGCCTAACACGGCGTGATCTTGTGCAAAAAGCCGCTCCCGAGCTCCAGCTGGAAGTGTAAAAAGAACCAGGCTGGATAAAAAAAAGAACCGGGCTGGATCAAAAAAGAACCGGGCGACCCGTTAAAATTGCTTAGCCGAGGTCCTGGAAGCCTAACACGGCGTGTTCTTGTGCAAAAAGCCGCTCCCGAGCTCCAGCTGGAAGTGTAAAAAGAACCAGGCTGGATAAAAAAAAGAACCGGGCTGGTTCAAAAAAGAACCGGGCAACCCGTTAAAATTGCTTAGCCGAGGTCCTGGAAGCCTAACACGGCGTGTTCTTGTGCAAAAAGCCGCTCCCGAGCTCCAGCTGGAAGTGTAAAAAGAACCAGGCTGGATAAAAAAAAGAACCGGGCTGGATCAAAAAAGAACCGGGCGACCCGTTAAAATTGCTTAGCCGAGGTCCTGGAAGCCTAACACGGCGTGTTCTTGTGCAAAAAGCCGCTCCCGAGCTCCAGCTGGAAGTGTAAAAAGAACCAGGCTGGATAAAAAAAAGAACCGGGCTGGTTCAAAAAAGAACCGGGCAACCCGTTAAAATTGCTTAGCCGAGGTCCTGGAAGCCTAACACGGCGTGATCTTGTGCAAAAAGCCGCTCCCGAGCTCCAGCTGGAAGTGTAAAAAGAACCGGGCTGGATAAAAAAAGAACCGGGCTGGATAAAAAAAAAGAACCGGGCGACCCGTTAAAATTGCTTAGCCGAGGTCCTGGAAGCCTAACACGGCGTGATCTTGTGCAAAAAGCCGCTCCCGAGCTCCAGCTGGAAGTGTAAAAAGAACCAGGCTGGATAAAAAAAAGAACCGGGCTGGATCAAAAAAGAACCGGGCGACCCGTTAAAATTGCTTAGCCGAGGTCCTGGAAGCCTAACACGGCGTGATCTTGTGCAAAAAGCCGCTCCCGAGCTCCAGCTGGAAGTGTAAAAAGAACCAGGCTGGATAAAAAAAAGAACCGGGCTGGATCAAAAAAGAACCGGGCGACCCGTTAAAATTGCTTAGCCGAGGTCCTGGAAGCCTAACACGGCGTGTTCTTGTGCAAAAAGCCGCTCCCGAGCTCCAGCTGGAAGTGTAAAAAGAACCAGGCTGGATAAAAAAAAGAACCGGGCTGGATCAAAAAAGAACCGGGCGACCCGTTAAAATTGCTTAGCCGAGGTCCTGGAAGCCTAACACGGCGTGTTCTTGTGCAAAAAGCCGCTCCCGAGCTCCAGCTGGAAGTGTAAAAAGAACCAGGCTGGATAAAAAAAAGAACCGGGCTGGATCAAAAAAGAACCGGGCGACCCGTTAAAATTGCTTAGCTGAGGTCCTGGAAGCCTAACACGGCGTGATCTTGTGCAAAAAGCCGCTCCCGAGCTCCAGCTGGAAGTGTAAAAAGAACCGGGCTGGATAAAAAAAAAGAACCGGGCTGGTTCAAAAAAGAACCGGGCAACCCGTTAAAATTGCTTAGCCGAGGTCCTGGAAGCCTAACCCGGCGTGATCTTGCCCGAAAGTCGGCCTCTATACTTCCATTTTAGGTACCAGGGGCTATTAGTGTACTTGGTCCCACTAGTCAGTGTACTCATCCAGTTACCCCCCGTTTTCCAAAACACCATCGGCACGTATAAGGGGGGGACTCTTGAGAGAGATGAGGTATATGGCAGCGCAACACCAATCCGCTCCGCGCTGGTTCCCATGTCGGCTACGGATGAATAAAACCAGCCTGTCCCCCCTGGAGCTCACGAGACACGGAATTTTTTCTAAGTGCCAACGGCTCTTCCGAGCAAACGTGTCCGCTCCGGCTGGTTCCCCCGTCGGCCTCGAATGACGAAAAATGCCGGTCTCCGCCCGGAGCTCATGACAAACGAAAAATTTTCTAAGTGCCAACGGCACTAGCGAGCGAATGTGTCCGCTCGGCGCTGGTTCCCGGGTCGAACCCGGAAGACGAAAAACGCCGCTCTCCGCCCGGAGCTCATGACAAACGAAAAATTTTCTAAGTGCCAACGGCACTAGCGAGCGAATGTGTCCGCTCGGCGCTGGTTCCCGGGTCGAACCCGGAAGACGAAAAACGCCGCTCTCCGCCCGGAGCTCATGACAAACGAAAAATTTTCTAAGTGCCAACGGCACTAGCGAGCGAATGTGTCCGCTCGGCGCTGGTTCCCGGGTCGAACCCGGAAGACGAAAAACGCCGCTCTCCGCCCGGAGCTCATGACAAACGAAACATTTTCTAAGTGCCAACGGCACTAGCGAGCGAATGTGTCCGCTCGGCGCTGGTTCCCGGGTCGAACCCGGAAGACGAAAAACGCCGCTCTCCGCCCGGAGCTCATGACAAACGAAAAATTTTCTAAGTGCCAACGGCACTTGCGAGCGAATGTGTCCGCTCGGCGCTGGTTCCCGGGTCGGACCCGGAAGACGAAAAACGCCGGTCTCCGCCCGGAGCTCATGACAAACGAAAAATTTTCTAAGTGCCAACGGCACTAGCGAGCGAATGTGTCCGCTCGGCGCTGGTTCCCGGGTCGGACCCGGAAGACGAAAAACGCCGGTCCTCGCCTGGACGGTCCCAGCAAAATCGGCGAAAAAACGACTAAGTGTCAACTTTCGAAAAAACGACTAAGTGCCCACGGCTCTGCGGGGCTTGTGAGTCCGCCCCGCGCCGGTTCGGTGGTCGGCCTCAAAAAGCAAAAAATCAGCCTCTCTCCCTGGAGCTCACCTCGAGGTACCAGGGGGTGAGGTACCCGGGCTAAGGTGCAGTACCTTTTTTGGTCTTCAGGTGCGCCAGAGTACAATGAAATGGTCCCAGTAGTCAGTGTACTCATCGACTTTCCCCCCGTTTTCCAAAGCACCTCGTTTACGAGTATGGAGGAGATGGTGCTGGTCTCCCCACGGCGTCGGACACGCCGTCCTCGACAGCACAAGGTCGGATAGAAGACCTGGAAAGCGCCGTGGCACGCGCTGGAGGTGGGCACTTTGGCGAAAAAACGACTAAGTGTCAACTTTCGAAAAAACGACTAAGTGTCAACTTTCGAAAAAACGGCTAAGTGTCAACTTTCGAAAAAACGACTAAGTGTCACCTCTCTGAAAAAATGGCAAAGTGTCGCCTCTCTGAAATTTTTCTAAGTGCCCACGGCTCTGCGGGCTCGTGCATCCGAGCCGCGCCGGTTCTGCAACCGGCCTAGAATGACGAAAAATAACGGTCTCCTCCTGGAGCTCACAGCCAATTGTGGCGAAAAAGTGGCAAAGTGCCCACGGCCCTGCCGAGCTTTGGCGTCCGCTCAGCGCCGGTGCCGCAGTCGGCCTCGAATGACGAAAAATGACGGTCTCCTCCTGGAGCTCACAGCCAACTTGCAAAAAGTTTCTAAGTGCCCACGGCCCTGCCGAGCTTTGGCGTCCGCCCCCAGGCCGCCGGTTCCGCAGTCGGCCTCGAATGACGAAAAATAACGGTCTCCTCCTGGAGCTCACAGCCAACTTGGCAAAAAGTTTCTAAGTGCCCACGGCCCTGCCGAGCTTTGGCGTCCGCTCAGCGCCGGTGCCGCAGTCGGCCTCGAATGACGAAAAATGACGGTCCTCCTCCTGGAGCTCACAGCCAACTTGGCAAAAAGTTTCTAAGTGCCCACGGCCCTGCCGAGCTTTGGCGTCCGCCCAGGCGCCGGTTCCGCAGTCGGCCTCGAATGACGAAAATAACGGTCTCCTCCTGGAGCTCACAGCCCAACTTGGCAAAAAGTTTCTAAGTGCCCACGGCCCTGCCGAGCTTTGGCGTCCGCTCAGCGCCGGTGCCGCAGTCGGCCTCGAATGACGAAAAATGACGGTCTCCTCCTGGAGCTCACAGCCAACTTGGCAAAAAGTTTCTAAGTGCCCACGGCCCTGCCGAGCTTTGGCGTCCGCCCAGCGCCGGTTCCGCAGTCGGCCTCGAATGACGAAAAATAACGGTCTCCTCCTGGAGCTCACAGCCAACTTGGCAAAAAGTTTCTAAGTGCCCACGGCCCTGCCGAGCTTTGGCGTCCGCTCAGCGCCGGTGCCGCAGTCGGCCTCGAATGACGAAAAATGACGGTCTCCTCCTGGAGCTCACAGCCAACTTGGCAAAAAGTTTCTAAGTGCCCACGGCCCTGCCGAGCTTTGGCGTCCGCCCAGCGCCGGTTCCGCAGTCGGCTCGAATGACGAAAAATAACGGTCTCCTCCTGGAGCTCACAGCCAACTTGGCAAAAAAGTTTCTAAGTGCCCACGGCCCTGCCGAGCTTTGGCGTCCGCCCCAGCGCCGGTTCCGCAGTCGGCCTCGAATGACGAAAAATAACGGTCTCCTCCTGGAGCTCACAGCCAACTTGGCAAAAAGTTTCTAAGTGCCCACGCCCTGCCGAGCTTTGGCGTCCGCCCAGCGCCGGTTCCGCAGTCGGCCTCGAATGACGAAAAATAACGGTCTCCTCCTGGAGCTCACAGCCAACTTGGCAAAAAGTTTCTAAGTGCCCACGGCCCTGCCGAGCTTTGGCGTCCGCTCAGCGCCGGTTCCGCAGTCGGCCTCGAATGACGAAAAATGACGGTCTCCTCCTGGAGCTCACAGCCAACTTGGCAAAAAGTTTCTAAGTGCCCACGGCCCTGCCGAGCTTTGGCGTCCGCCCAGCGCCGGTTCCGCAGTCGGCCTCGAATGACGAAAAATAACGGTCTCCTCCTGGAGCTCACAGCCAACTTGGCAAAAAGTTTCTAAGTGCCCACGGCCTGCCGAGCTTTGGCGTCCGCTCCAGCGCCGGTTCCGCAGTCGGCCTCGAATGACGAAAAATAGACGGTCTCCTCCTGGAGCTCACAGCCAACTTGGCAAAAAGTTTTCTAAGTGCCCACGGCCCTGCCGAGCTTTGGCGTCCGCCCAGCGCCGGTTCCGCAGTCGGCCTCGAATGACGAAAAATAACGGTCTCCTCCTGGAGCTCACAGCCAACTTGGCAAAAAGTTTCTAAGTGCCCACGGCCCTGCCGAGCTTTGGCGTCCGCTCAGCGCCGGTTCCGCAGTCGGCCTCGAATGACGAAAAATGACGGTCTCCTCCTGGAGCTCACAGCCAACTTGCAAAAAGTTTCTAAGTGCCCACGGCCCTGCCGAGCTTTGGCGTCCGCCCAGCGCCGGTTCCGCAGTCGGCCTCGAATGACGAAAAATAACGGTCTCCTCCTGGAGCTCACAGCCAACTTGGCAAAAGTTTCTAAGTGCCCACGGCCCCTGCCGAGCTTTGGCGTCCGCTCAGCGCCGGTTCCGCAGTCGGCCTCGAATGACGAAAAATGACGGTCTCCTCCTGGAGCTCACAGCCCAACTTGGCAAAAAGTTTCTAAGTGCCCACGGCCCTGCCGAGCTTTGGCGGTCCGCCCAGCGCCGGTTCCGCAGTCGGCCTCGAATGACGAAAAATAACGGTCTCCTCCTGGAGCTCACAGCCAACTTGGCAAAAGTTTCTAAGTGCCCACGGCCCTGCCGAGCTTTGGCGTCCGCTCAGCGCCGGTGCCGCAGTCGGCCTCGAATGACGAAAAATGACGGTCTCCTCCTGGGAGCTCACAGCGCAACTGGCAAAAGTTTCTAAGTGCCCACGGCCCTGCCGAGCTTTGGCCGTCCCCCAGCGCCGGTTCGCAGTCGGCCTCGAATGACGAAAAATAACGGTCTCCTCCTGGAGCTCACAGCCAACTTGCAAAAAGTTTCTAAGTGCCCCACGGCCCTGCCGAGCTTTGGCGTCCGCCCAGCGCCGGATTCCGCAGTCGGCCTCGAATGACGAAAAATAACGGTCTCCTCCTGGAGCCAACTTGGCAAAAAGTTTCTAAGTGCCCACGGCCCTGCCGAGCTTTGGCGTCCGCCCAGCGCCGGTTCCGCAGTCGGCCTCGAATGACGAAAAATAACGGTCTCCTCCTGGAGCTCACAGCCAACTTGGCAAAAAGTTTCTAAGTGCCCACGGCCCTGCCGAGCTTTGGCGTCCGCTCAGCGCCGGTTCCGCAGTCGGCCTCGAATGACGAAAAATGACGGTCTCCTCCTGGAGCTCACAGCCAACTTGGCAAAAAGTTTCTAAGTGCCCACGGCCCTGCCGAGCTTTGGCGTCCGCCCAGCGCCGGTTCCGCAGTCGGCCTCGAATGACGAAAAATAACGGTCTCCTCCTGGAGCTCACAGCCAACTTGGCAAAAAGTTTCTAAGTGCCCACGGCCCTGCCGAGCTTTGGCGTCCGCTCAGCGCCGGTGCCGCAGTCGGCCTCGAATGACGAAAAATGACGGTCTCCTCCTGGAGCTCACAGCCAACTTGGCAAAAAGTTTCTAAGTGCCCACGGCCCTGCCGAGCTTTGGCGTCCGCCCAGCGCCGGTTCCGCAGTCGGCCTCGAATGACGAAAAATAACGGTCTCCTCCTGGAGCTCACAGCCAACTTGGCAAAAAGTTTCTAAGTGCCCACGGCCCTGCCGAGCTTTGGCGTCCGCCCAGCGCCGGTTCCGCAGTCGGCCTCGAATGACGAAAAATAACGGTCTCCTCCTGGAGCTCACAGCCAACTTGGCAAAAAGTTTCTAAGTGCCCACGGCCCTGCCGAGCTTTGGCGTCCGCCCAGCGCCGGTTCCGCAGTCGGCCTCGAATGACGAAAAATAACGGTCTCCTCCTGGAGCTCACAGCCAACTTGGCAAAAAGTTTCTAAGTGCCCACGGCCCTGCCGAGCTTTGGCGTCCGCTCAGCGCCGGTTCCGCAGTCGGCCTCGAATGACGAAAAATGACGGTCTCCTCCTGGAGCTCACAGCCAACTTGGCAAAAAGTTTCTAAGTGCCCACGGCCCTGCCGAGCTTTGGCGTCCGCCCAGCGCCGGTTCCGCAGTCGGCCTCGAATGACGAAAAATAACGGTCTCCTCCTGGAGCTCACAGCCAACTTGGCAAAAAGTTTCTAAGTGCCCACGGCCCTGCCGAGCTTTGGCGTCCGCCCAGCGCCGGTTCCGCAGTCGGCCTCGAATGACGAAAAATAACGGTCTCCTCCTGGAGCTCACAGCCAACTTGGCAAAAAGTTTCTAAGTGTCACATCTGTGAAAAAACGACTAAGTGTCAACTTTCGAAAAAACGGCTAAGTGTCAACTTTCGAAAAAACGGCAAAGTGTCACATCTCTGAAAAAACGGCTAAGTGTCGACTTTCGAAAAAACGGCTAAGTGTCAACTTTCGAAAAAACGGCAAAGTGTCACATCTCTGAAAAAACGGCTAAGTGTCACATCTCTGAAAAAACGGCTAAGTGTCACATCTCTGAAAAAACGGCTAAGTGTCGCCTCTCTGAAAAAACGGCAAAGTGTCAACTTTCGAAAAAACGACAGAGTGTCGCCTCTCTGAAAAAACGACTAAGTGTCGACTCTGAGAAAATGGCAAAGTGCCCACGGCTCTGCGGGCTCGTGCATCCGACCCGCGCCGGTTCCCCAGCCGGCCTGATATAAGGCAAAACCAGCCTCTCCGCCTGGAGCTCAGAGCCAACTTGGCGAATATTTTCTAAGTGCCCACGGCTCTGCGTGGCTACGGCGTCTGCCCAGCGCCGGTTCCTGGGTCGAACCCCGAGGACGAGGAATGCCGGTCTCCGCCTGGAGGTCCCAGCTTAATCGGCGAAAATTTTCTAAGTGCCCACGGCTCTGCCGGGCTCGTGCATCCGACCCGCGCCGGTTCCCCAGCCGGCCTGAAATAAGGCAAAACCAGGCTCTCCCCCTGGAGCTCAGAGCCAATTGTGGCGAAAAAACGACTAAGTGTCAACTTTCGAAAAAACGACTAAGTGTCAACTTTCCAAAAAAACGGCTAAGTGTCGACTTTCGAAAAAACGGCTAAGTGTCAACTTTCGAAAAAACGACTAAGTGTCGCCTCTGAAAAAACGACTAAGTGTCGCCTCTCTGAAAAAACGACTAAGTGCCCACGGCTCTGCGGGGCTTGTGAGTCCGCCCCGCGCCGGTTCGGCGGTCGGCCTCAAAAAGCGAAAAATCAGCCTCTCTCCCTGGAGCTCACCAAAAATTTGTCGAAATTTTTCTAAGTTCTCCTCGAGGTACCAGGGGGTGAGGTACCCGGGCTAAGGTGCAGTACCTTTTTTGGTCTTCAGGTGCGCCAGAGTACAATGAAATGGTCCCAGTAGTCAGTGTACTCATCGACTTTCCCCCCGTTTTCCAAAGCACCCCGTTTACGAGTATGGAGGAGATGGTGCTGGTCTCCCCACGGCGTCGGACACGCCGTCCTCGACAGCACAAGGTCGGATAGAAGACCTGAAAAGCGCCGTGGCACGCGCTGGAGGTGTCACTGTGGCGAAAAAGTGACTAAGTGTCAACTTTCGAAAAAACGGCTAAGTGTCAACTTTCGAAAAAACGGCTAAGTGTCAACTTTCGAAAAAACTGCTAAGTGTCAACTTTCGAAAAAACGACTAAGTGTCGCCTCTCTGAAAAAACGGCAAAGTGTCAACTTTCGAAAAAACGACTAAGTGTCAACTTTCGAAAAAACGACTAAGTGTCACCTCTCTGAAAAAATGGCAAAGTGTCAACTGCGAATGTGGTGGTGCATGGAAGGAAGTGGAGGACGGCCGCCTCCTTAAACACAGGCCGGAGAGGAGCGTCAGGGCCAGGCTCCTCAAACATGGACCGAGTGTCGCCCTTAACACAGACCAAGGGGAGGACGGCCGCCTCCTTAAACACAGGCCGGAGAGGAGCGTCAGGGCCAGGCTCCTCAAACATGGACCGAGTGTCGCCCTTAACACAGACCAAGGGGAGGACGGCCGCCTCCTTAAACACAGGCCGGAGAGGAGCGTCAGGGCCAGGCTCCTCAAACATGGACCGAGTGTCGCCCTTAACACGGACCAAGGGGAGGACGGCCGCCTCCTTAAACACAGGCCGGAGAGGAGCGTCAGGGCCAGGCTCCTCAAACATGGACCGAGTGTCGCCCTTAACACGGACCAAGGGGAGGACGGCCGCCTCCTTAAACACAGGCCGGAGAGGAGCGTCAGGGCCAGGCTCCTCAAACATGGACCGAGTGTCGCCCTTAACACAGACCAAGGGGAGGACGGCCGCCTCCTTAAACACAGGCCGGAGAGGAGCGTCAGGGCCAGGCTCCTCAAACATGGACCGAGTGTCGCCCTTAACACGGACCAAGGGGAGGACGGCCGCCTCCTTAAACACAGGCCGGAGAGGAGCGTCAGGGCCAGGCTCCTCAAACATGGACCGAGTGTCGCCCTTAACACGGACCAAGGGGAGGACGGCCGCCTCCTTAAACACAGGCCGGAGAGGAGCGTCAGGGCCAGGCTCCTCAAACATGGACAGAGTGTCGCCCTTAACACAGACCAAGCGGAGGACGGCCGCCTCCCTAAATACAGGCCGAACCGGAGCGCGAGTGTCGCTCCTTAAACACGGACCGAGTGGAGGACGGCCGCCTCCTTAAACACAGGCCGAACAAAATGACACAAAGTGTCAACTGCGAATGTTGTCCATCCAAGGAAGGAGCGTGATGCCCGGCCGGCTCCTTAAACACAGGCCGAGAGTCGCCCCGGACGGTCCGCCTCGCGGCGCCCGTCTGCTCGGATAAAATGACACAAAGTGTCAACTACGAATGTTGTCCATCCAAGGAGGGAGCGTGATGCCCGGCCGGCTCCGAAAACACAGGCCGAGAGTCGCCCCGGACGGTCCGCCTCGCGGCGCCCGTCTGCTCGGATAAAATGACACAAAGTGTCAACTGCGAATGTTGTCCATCCAAGGAAGGAGCGTGATGCCCGGCCGGCTCCTTAAACACAGGCCGAGAGTCGCCCCGGACGGTCCGCCTCGCGGCGCCCGCCCGCTCGGATAAAATGACACAAAGTGTCAACTACGAATGTTGTCCATCCAAGGAAGGAGCGTGATGCCCGGCCGGCTCCTTAAACACAGGCCGAGAGTCGCCCCGGACGGTCGCCTCGCGGCGCCCGTCTGCTCGGATAAAATGACACAAAGTGTCAACTACGAATGTTGTCCATCCAAGGAGGGAGCGTGATGCCCGGCCGGCTCCGAAAACACAGGCCGAGAGTCGCCCCGGACGGTCCGCCTCGCGGCGCCCGTCTGCTCGGATAAAATGACACAAAGTGTCAACTGCGAATGTTGTCCATCCAAGGAAGGAGCGTGATGCCCGGCCGGCTCCTTAAACACAGGCCGAGAGTCGCCCCGGACGGTCCGCCTCGCGGCGCCCGCCCGCTCGGATAAAATGACACAAAGTGTCAACTACGAATGTTGTCCATCCAAGGAAGGAGCGTGATGCCCGGCCGGCTCCTTAAACACAGGCCGAGAGTCGCCCCGGACGGTCGCCTCGCGGCGCCCGTCTGCTCGGATAAAATGACACAAAGTGTCAACTACGAATGTTGTCCATCCAAGGAGGGAGCGTGATGCCCGGCCGGCTCCGAAAACACAGGCCGAGAGTCGCCCCGGACGGTCCGCCTCGCGGCGCCCGTCTGCTCGGATAAAATGACACAAAGTGTCAACTACGAATGTTGTCCATCCAAGGAGGGAGCGTGAGGCCCGGCCGGCTCCGAAAACACAGGCCGAGAGTCGCCCCGGACGGTCCGCCTCTCGAGGCGCCCGCCCGCTCGGATAAAATGACACAAAGTGTCAACTACGAATGTTGTCCATCCAAGGAGGGAGCGTGATGCCCGGCCGGCTCCGAAAACACAGGCCGAGATTCGACCCCGGACGGGCCGTCTTCTCCCGGCGCCCGCCCGCGTACGCCCCCCATCCCCGGTCGCCCGTCTGCTCCCGGCGGGCCTCCGAGTACCCCCTCACCCAACT
>NW_028232375.1:25000-42922 GCF_054491065.1 Syngnathus leptorhynchus | reverse complement strand
GGCTGGGGGGCCTAATCTTTCTCCGGGCCGGGCGGCAGGCACTTTCTCCGGACACCAAACCAAGGCGTCGGCCCCTAGCCGCCGGTGCAAAAAAAATCCACTCCTGGTACCTAAAAATTTCCTCCGCGGCGGGCTGGGGGCCTAATCTTTCTCCGGGCCGGGCGGCAGGCACTTTCCCCGGACACCAAACCAAGGCGTCGGCCCCTAACCGCCGGTGCAAAAAAAAATCCACTCCTGGTACCTAAAATTTTCCTATGCGGCGGGCTGGGGACTACAACCTTCTTCTTCCCGCCCCACCACCATCAACGTCGGCCACCACCACCAGACCGCCTCCCCCAGACTTCCAGAAGCGAAGCCGGTCCCCAAGCACCAACCCCGACCGCCACCGAGGCACCCGCCGAAGGCGGGTGCCGAGTTCACCGGCCCCAAGCGACAACCGGTCACCGAGGCACCCGCCGAAGGCGGGTGCCGAGTTCACCGGCCCCAAGCGACAACCGGTCACCGAGGCACCCGCCGAAGGCGGGTGCCGAGTTCACCGGCCCCAAGCGACAACCGGTCACCGAGGCACCCGCCGAAGGCGGGTGCCGAGTTCACTGGCCCCAAGCGACAACCGGTCACCGAGGCACCCGCCGAAGGCGGGTGCCGAGTTCACTGGCCCCAAGCGACAGCGGTCACCGAGGCACCCGCCTCCGGCGGGTGCCGAGTTCACCGGCCCCCGAGCACCAGCGGTCAGCCACGGAGGGTGCTGGATCATCCATACTTCCATAGCTCCAGAGCTCCATAGCCCCGGAGCTCCATAGCCCCGGAGCTCCATAGCCCCGGAGCTCCAGAGCTCCATAGCCCCGGAGCTCCATAGCCCCGGAGCTCCATAGCCCCGGAGCTCCATAGCCCCGGAGCTCCATAGCCCCAGAGCTCCATACTTCCATAGCCCCAGAGCTCCATAGCTCCATACTTCCATAGCTCCAGCCGCGGAGGGTGCTGGCTGGTGGCTCCATAGCTCCATACTTCCATACTTGCAGCCACGGAGTTGGCTAAAATTGCACTAAGTGCGAAAGCCCATTCATTTACAACGGCGTGTCCGCCAGGCGGCGACATTTCCCCGTTACCGGTGGCTGCGCGGCGGGTGAGTGACAGAGCTTATCCGAGCGGCTGGAACTCTGCGCCGGCGTGGTCGAGCGTGAGGCCCCGGCCCTTTGGCTGCCTGGTACCTAAAACACTTCCATTGATCCAGCCACGGAGGGTGCTGGCTGGTGGCTCCATAGCTCCATAGCTCCATACCTCCAGAGCTCCAGAGCTCCATAGCACCAGAGCTCCATAGCTCCATAGCACCAGAGCTCCATAGCTCCATAGCACCAGAGCTCCATAGCTCCATAGCACCAGAGCTCCATAGCTCCATAGCACCAGAGCTCCATAGCTCCATAGCACCAGAGCTCCATAGCTCCATAGCACCAGAGCTCCATAGCTCCATAGCTCCAGCCTGGGTGGCTGGTGGCTCCATAGCTCCATACTTCCATAGCTCCAGTCAGAGAGTGTGCTAAAATTGCACTAAGTGCGAAAGCCCATTCATTTACAACGGCGTGTCCACAAGGCGGCGACATTTCCCCGTTACCGGTGGCTGCGCGGCGGGTGAGTGACAGAGCTTATCCGAGCGGCTGGAACTCTGCGCCGGCGTGGTCGAGCGTGAGGCCTCGGCCCTTTGGCTGCCTGGTACCTAAAACACTTCCATTGATCCAGCCACGGAGGGTGCTGGCTGGTGGCTCCATAGCTCCATAGCTCCATACCTCCAGAGCTCCAGAGCTCCATAGCACCAGAGCTCCATAGCTCCATAGCACCAGAGCTCCATAGCACCAGAGCTCCATAGCACCAGAGCTCCATAGCTCCATAGCACCAGAGCTCCATAGCTCCATAGCACCAGAGCTCCATAGCTCCATAGCACCAGAGCTCCATAGCTCCATAGCTCCATAGCACCAGAGCTCCATAGCTCCATAGCACCAGAGCTCCATAGCTCCATAGCACCAGAGCTCCATAGCTCCATAGCACCAGAGCTCCATAGCTCCATAGCACCAGAGCTCCATAGCTCCATAGCACCAGAGCTCCATAGCTCCATAGCACCAGAGCTCCATAGCTCCATAGCACCAGAGCTCCATAGCTCCATAGCACCAGAGCTCCATAGCTCCATAGCACCAGAGCTCCATAGCTCCATAGCTCCAGGGCTCCATAGCTCCAGGGCTCCATAGCTCCATAGCTCCAGGGCTCCATAGCTCCAGGGCTCCAGGGCTCCATAGCTCCATACCTCCAGAGCTCCATAGCTCCATACTTCCAGAGCTCCATAGCTCCATAGCTCCATACTTCCATAGCTCCAGCCGCGGAGGGTGCTGGCTGGTGGCTCCATAGCTCCATACTTCCATACTTGCAGCCACGGAGTTGGCTAAAATTGCACTAAGTGCGAAAGCCCATTCATTTACAACGGCGTGTCCGCCAGGCGGCGACATTTCCCCGTTACCGGTGGCTGCGCGGCGGGTGAGTGACAGAGCTTATCCGAGCGGCTGGAACTCTGCGCCGGCGTGGTCGAGCGTGAGGCCCCGGCCCTTTGGCTGCCTGGTACCTAAAACACTTCCATTGATCCAGCCACGGAGGGTGCTGGCTGGTGGCTCCATAGCTCCATAGCTCCATAGCACCAGAGCTCCATAGCTCCATAGCACCAGAGCTCCATAGCTCCATAGCACCAGAGCTCCATAGCTCCATAGCACCAGAGCTCCAGAGCTCCATAGCACCAGAGCTCCAGAGCTCCATAGCACCAGAGCTCCATAGCTCCATAGCACCAGAGCTCCAGAGCTCCATAGCACCAGAGCTCCATAGCTCCATAGCACCAGAGCTCCATAGCTCCATAGCACCAGAGCTCCATAGCTCCATAGCACCAGAGCTCCATAGCTCCATAGCACCAGAGCTCCATAGCTCCATAGCTCCAGGGCTCCATAGCTCCAGGGCTCCATAGCTCCATAGCTCCAGGGCTCCATAGCTCCAGGGCTCCAGGGCTCCATAGCTCCAGGGCTCCAGGGCTCCATAGCTCCATACCTCCAGAGCTCCATAGCTCCATACTTCCAGAGCTCCATAGCTCCATAGCGCCATACTTCCATAGCTCCATAGCTCCATACTTCCATAGCACCAGAGCTCCATAGCTCCAGAGCTCCATAGCTCCAGCCTGGGTGGCTGGTGGCTCCATAGCTCCATACTTCCATAGCTCCAGTCAGAGAGTTGGCGAAAATTGCACTAAGTGCGAAAGCCCATTCATTTACAACGGCGTGTCCACAAGGCGGCGACATTTCCCCGTTACCGGTGGCTGCGCGGCGGGTGAGTGACAGAGCTTATCCGAGCGGCTGGAACTCTGCGCCGGCGTGGTCGAGCGTGAGGCCTCGGCCCTTTGGCTGCCTGGTACCTAAAACACTTCCATTGATCCAGCCACGGAGGGTGCTGCTGGTGGCTCCATAGCTCCATAGCTCCATAGCTCCATAGCTCCATAGCTCCATACTTCCATAGCTCCATACTTCCATAGCTCCAGACTTCCATAGCTCCATAGCTCCATAGCTCCATAGCTCCATACTTCCAGAGCGCCATAGCTCCATAGCACCAGAGCTCCAGAGCTCCATAGCTCCATAGCTCCATAGCCCCAGAGCTCCATAGCTCCATAGCTCCATAGCTCCAGAGCTCCATACTTCCATAGCTCCAGAGCTCCAGCCTGTCTGGTGGCTCCATAGCTCCATAGCTCCATACTTGCAGCCACGGAGCTGGCGAAAATTGCACTAAGTGCGAAAGCCCATTCATTTACAACGGCGTGTCCACAAGGCGGCGACATTTCCCCGTTACCGGTGGCTGCTTAGCGGGAGAGTGACAGAGCTTATCCGAGCGGCTGGAACTCTGGGCCGGCCTGGTCGAGCGGCTGGCCTCGGTAGTTGAGGTACCAGGGGCGGGCTGGGGAGCTCCAGGCGGGGCTTGTGAGAGAGTGTAGCCGAGCGGCTGGAACTCTGGGCCGGCGTGGTTGAGCAGCATGCCCGCGGAGGTGGCTCTTCCATAGGCACGGAGGGTGCTGGAGCTCCACACTTCCCTAGGCACGGAGGGTGCTGGAGCTCCACACTTCCATAGCTCCAGGCACGGAGGGTGCTGGAGCTCCACACTTCCATAGGCACGGAGGGTGCTGGAGCTCCATACTTCCATAGCTCCAGGCACGGAGGGTGCTGGAGCGCCACACTTCCATAGGCAGGGAGGGTGCTGGAGCTCCACACTTCCATAGGCACGGAGGGTGCTGGAGCTCCACACTTCCATAGGCAGGGAGGGTGCTGGAGCTCCACACTTCCATAGGCAGGGAGGGTGCTGGAGCTCCACACTTCCATAGGCAGGGAGGGTGCTGGAGCTCCACACTTCCATAGGCAGGGAGGGTGCTGGAGCTCCACACTTCCATAGGCAGGGAGGGTGCTGGAGCTCCACACTTCCATAGGCAGGGAGGGTGCTGGAGCTCCACACTTCCATAGGCAGGGAGGGTGCTGGAGCTCCACACTTCCATAGGCAGGGAGGGTGCTGGAGCTCCACACTTCCATAGGCAGGGAGGGTGCTGGAGCTCCACACTTCCATAGGCAGGGAGGGTGCTGGAGCTCCACACTTCCATAGGCAGGGAGGGTGCTGGAGCTCCACACTTCCATAGGCAGGGAGGGTGCTGGAGCTCCACACTTCCATAGGCAGGGAGGGTGCTGGAGCTCCACACTTCCATAGGCAGGGAGGGTGCTGGAGCTCCACACTTCCATAGGCAGGGAGGGTGCTGGAGCTCCACACTTCCATAGGCAGGGAGGGTGCTGGAGCTCCACACTTCCATAGGCAGGGAGGGTGCTGGAGCTCCACACTTCCATAGGCAGGGAGGGTGCTGGAGCTCCACACTTCCATAGGCAGGGAGGGTGCTGGAGCTCCACACTTCCATAGGCAGGGAGGGTGCTGGAGCTCCACACTTCCATAGGCAGGGAGGGTGCTGGAGCTCCACACTTCCATAGGCAGGGAGGGTGCTGGAGCTCCACACTTCCATAGGCAGGGAGGGTGCTGGAGCTCCACACTTCCATAGGCAGGGAGGGGTGCTGGAGCTCCACACTTCCATAGGCAGGGAGGGTGCTGGAGCTCCACACTTCCATAGGCAGGGAGGGTGCTGGAGCTCCACACTTCCATAGGCAGGGAGGGTGCTGGAGCTCCACACTTCCATAGGCAGGGAGGGTGCTGGAGCTCCACACTTCCATAGGCAGGGAGGGTGCTGGAGCTCCACACTTCCATAGGCAGGGAGGGTGCTGGAGCTCCACACTTCCATAGGCAGGGAGGGTGCTGGAGCTCCACACTTCCATAGGCAGGGAGGGTGCTGGAGCTCCACACTTCCATAGGCAGGGAGGGTGCTGGAGCTCCACACTTCCATAGGCAGGGAGGGTGCTGGAGCTCCACACTTCCATAGGCAGGGAGGGTGCTGGAGCTCCACACTTCCATAGGCAGGGAGGGTGCTGGAGCTCCACACTTCCATAGGCAGGGAGGGTGCTGGAGCTCCACACTTCCATAGGCAGGGAGGGTGCTGGAGCTCCACACTTCCATAGGCAGGGAGGGTGCTGGAGCTCCACACTTCCATAGGCAGGGAGGGTGCTGGAGCTCCACACTTCCATAGGCAGGGAGGGTGCTGGAGCTCCACACTTCCATAGGCAGGGAGGGTGCTGGAGCTCCACACTTCCATAGGCAGGGAGGGTGCTGGAGCTCCACACTTCCATAGGCAGGGAGGGTGCTGGAGCTCCACACTTCCATAGGCAGGGAGGGTGCTGGAGCTCCACACTTCCATAGGCAGGGAGGGTGCTGGAGCTCCACACTTCCATAGGCAGGGAGGGTGCTGGAGCTCCACACTTCCATAGGCAGGGAGGGTGCTGGAGCTCCACACTTCCATAGGCAGGGAGGGTGCTGGAGCTCCACACTTCCATAGGCAGGGAGGGTGCTGGAGCTCCACACTTCCATAGGCAGGGAGGGTGCTGGAGCTCCACACTTCCATAGGCAGGGAGGGTGCTGGAGCTCCACACTTCCATAGGCAGGGAGGGTGCTGGAGCTCCACACTTCCATAGGCAGGGAGGGTGCTGGAGCTCCACACTTCCATAGGCAGGGAGGGTGCTGGAGCTCCACACTTCCATAGGCAGGGAGGGTGCTGGAGCTCCACACTTCCATAGGCAGGGAGGGTGCTGGAGCTCCACACTTCCATAGGCAGGGAGGGTGCTGGAGCTCCACACTTCCATAGGCAGGGAGGGTGCTGGAGCTCCACACTTCCATAGGCAGGGAGGGTGCTGGCACATCCACACTTCCAGCCACGGAGCATGCTGGCACTTCCACCTTGCTTGCTAAGTCGGCGTGATCTTGCCCAAAAAGTCCCTCCTCACCTCCAGCTGGAAGTGGAAAAAATCCTCCACCTGCTTGGCCGAGGTTCTGGAAGCCAGCAGCTCGCAGAATGTTGCCAAAGTTTCACTGGAAGGAAAAGAAAAGAGAAGACCGAGTGCGCATTTCACCTACCGCCGAATGTCCACAAGAGGGAAGTGTCACTCCGTCGCAGAATCTGCGCCGACGCACTCGGCACCCTTCGAATTTATGGTGCCGGTGCGGGTGTTCTGGGTGCAAAAAGGCCGCCCAAGTGGTAGAAAAAAATCAGACTTCGTCTCTTAGGTCGAAATTAATGCCAAGTTTTGAAATGCGCTGGCAGGGGTGGACCAGGGCCCGTTAGAAGTGCTTAGGCGAGGTCCTGGAAGCCTAACCCGGCGTGATCTTGTGCAAAAAGCCGCTGCTGAGCTCCAGCTGGAAGTGTAAAAAGAACCGGGCTGGATCAAAAAAAGAACCGGGCGGCCCGTTAAAATTGCTTAGCCGAGGTCCTGGAACCCTAACCCGGCGTGATCTTGTGCAAAAAGCCGCTGCTGAGCTCCAGCTGGAAGTGTAAAAAGAACCGGGCTGGTTCAAAAAAAGAACCGGGCGACCCGTTAGAAGTGCTTAGCCGAGGTCCTGGAAGCCTAACCCGGCGTGATCTTGTGCAAAAAGCCGCTGCTGAGCTCCAGCTGGAAGTGGAAAAAGAACCGGGCTGGATCAAAAAAGAACCGGGCTGGATCAAAAAAGAACCGGGCGGCCCGTTAAAATTGCTTAGCCGAGGTCCTGGAAGCCTAACACGGCGTGATCTTGTGCAAAAAACCGCTCCCGAGCTCCAGCTGGAAGTGTAAAAAGAACCGGGCTGGATAAAAAAAGAACCGGGCTGGATCAAAAAAGAACCGGGCGACCCGTTAAAATTGCTTAGCCGAGGTCCTGGAAGCCTAACCCGGCGTGATCTTGTGCAAAAAGCCGCTGCTGAGCTCCAGCTGGAAGTGGAAAAAGAACCGGGCTGGATCAAAAAAGAACCGGGCTGGATCAAAAAAGAACCGGGCGGCCCGTTAAAATTGCTTAGCCGAGGTCCTGGAAGCCTAACACGGCGTGATCTTGTGCAAAAAACCGCTCCCGAGCTCCAGCTGGAAGTGTAAAAAGAACCGGGCTGGATAAAAAAAGAACGGGCTGGATCAAAAAAGAACCGGGCGACCCGTTAAAATTGCTTAGCCGAGGTCCTGGAAGCCTAACACGGCGTGATCTTGTGCAAAAAGCCGCTCCCGAGCTCCAGCTGGAAGTGTAAAAAGAACCGGGCTGGATAAAAAAAGAACCGGGCTGGATCAAAAAAGAACCGGGCGACCCGTTAAAATTGCTTAGCCGAGGTCCTGGAAGCCTAACCCGGCGTGATCTTGTGCAAATAGCCGCTGCCGAGCTCCAGCTGGAAGTGTGAAAAGAACCGGGCTGGATAAAAAAAAGAACCGGGCTGGATCAAAAAAGAACCGGGCGACCCGTTAAAATTGCTTAGCCGAGGTCCTGGAAGCCTAACACGGCGTGATCTTGTGCAAAAAACCGCTCCCGAGCTCCAGCTGGAAGTGTAAAAAGAACCGGGCTGGATAAAAAAAGAACCGGGCTGGATCAAAAAAGAACCGGGCGACCCGTTAAAATTGCTTAGCCGAGGTCCTGGAAGCCTAACCCGGCGTGATCTTGTGCAAAAAGCCGCTCCCGAGCTCCAGCTGGAAGTGTAAAAAAGAACCGGGCTGGATAAAAAAAGAACCGGGCTGGATCAAAAAAGAACCGGGCGACCCGTTAAAATTGCTTAGCCGAGGTCCTGGAAGCCTAACACGGGCGTGTTCTTGTGCAAAAAGCCGCTCCCAAGCTCCAGCTGGAAGTGTAAAAAGAACCGGGCTGGATAAAAAAAAGAACCGGGCTGGATCAAAAAAGAACCGGGCGACCCGTTAAAATTGCTTAGCCGAGGTCCTGGAAGCCTAACACGGCGTGATCTTGTGCAAAAAGCCGCTCCCGAGCTCCAGCTGGAAGTGTAAAAAGAACCGGGCTGGATAAAAAAAGAACCGGGCTGGATAAAAAAAAGAACCGGGCGACCCGTTAAAATTGCTTAGCCGAGGTCCTGGAAGCCTAACACGGCGTGTTCTTGTGCAAAAAGCCGCTCCCGAGCTCCAGCTGGAAGTGTAAAAAGAACCAGGCTGGATAAAAAAAAGAACCGGGCTGGATCAAAAAAGAACCGGGCGACCCGTTAAAATTGCTTAGCCGAGGTCCTGGAAGCCTAACACGGCGTGATCTTGTGCAAAAAGCCGCTCCCGAGCTCCAGCTGGAAGTGTAAAAAGAACCGGGCTGGATAAAAAAAGAACCGGGCTGGATAAAAAAAAGAACCGGGCGACCCGTTAAAATTGCTTAGCCGAGGTCCTGGAAGCCTAACACGGCGTGTTCTTGTGCAAAAAGCCGCTCCCGAGCTCCAGCTGGAAGTGTAAAAAGAACCAGGCTGGATAAAAAAAAGAACCGGGCTGGATCAAAAAAGAACCGGGCGACCCGTTAAAATTGCTTAGCCGAGGTCCTGGAAGCCTAACACGGCGTGATCTTGTGCAAAAAGCCGCTCCCGAGCTCCAGCTGGAAGTGTAAAAAGAACCGGGCTGGATAAAAAAAGAACCGGGCTGGATAAAAAAAAGAACCGGGCGACCCGTTAAAATTGCTTAGCCGAGGTCCTGGAAGCCTAACACGGCGTGATCTTGTGCAAAAAGCCGCTCCCGAGCTCCAGCTGGAAGTGTAAAAAGAACCAGGCTGGATAAAAAAAAGAACCGGGCTGGATCAAAAAAGAACCGGGCGACCCGTTAAAATTGCTTAGCCGAGGTCCTGGAAGCCTAACACGGCGTGTTCTTGTGCAAAAAGCCGCTCCCGAGCTCCAGCTGGAAGTGTAAAAAGAACCAGGCTGGATAAAAAAAAGAACCGGGCTGGTTCAAAAAGAACCGGGCAACCCGTTAAAATTGCTTAGCCGAGGTCCTGGAAGCCTAACACGGCGTGTTCTTGTGCAAAAAGCCGCTCCCGAGCTCCAGCTGGAAGTGTAAAAAGAACCAGGCTGGATAAAAAAAAGAACCGGGCTGGATCAAAAAAGAACCGGGCGACCCGTTAAAATTGCTTAGCCGAGGTCCTGGAAGCCTAACACGGCGTGTTCTTGTGCAAAAAGCCGCTCCCGAGCTCCAGCTGGAAGTGTAAAAAGAACCAGGCTGGATAAAAAAAAGAACCGGGCTGGTTCAAAAAAGAACCGGGCAACCCGTTAAAATTGCTTAGCCGAGGTCCTGGAAGCCTAACACGGCGTGATCTTGTGCAAAAAGCCGCTCCCGAGCTCCAGCTGGAAGTGTAAAAAGAACCGGGCTGGATAAAAAAAGAACCGGGCTGGATAAAAAAAAAGAACCGGGCGACCCGTTAAAATTGCTTAGCCGAGGTCCTGGAAGCCTAACACGGCGTGATCTTGTGCAAAAAGCCGCTCCCGAGCTCCAGCTGGAAGTGTAAAAAGAACCAGGCTGGATAAAAAAAAGAACCGGGCTGGATCAAAAAAGAACCGGGCGACCCGTTAAAATTGCTTAGCCGAGGTCCTGGAAGCCTAACACGGCGTGATCTTGTGCAAAAAGCCGCTCCCGAGCTCCAGCTGGAAGTGTAAAAAGAACCAGGCTGGATAAAAAAAAGAACCGGGCTGGATCAAAAAAGAACCGGGCGACCCGTTAAAATTGCTTAGCCGAGGTCCTGGAAGCCTAACACGGCGTGTTCTTGTGCAAAAAGCCGCTCCCGAGCTCCAGCTGGAAGTGTAAAAAGAACCAGGCTGGATAAAAAAAAGAACCGGGCTGGATCAAAAAAGAACCGGGCGACCCGTTAAAATTGCTTAGCCGAGGTCCTGGAAGCCTAACACGGCGTGTTCTTGTGCAAAAAGCCGCTCCCGAGCTCCAGCTGGAAGTGTAAAAAGAACCAGGCTGGATAAAAAAAAGAACCGGGCTGGATCAAAAAAGAACCGGGCGACCCGTTAAAATTGCTTAGCTGAGGTCCTGGAAGCCTAACACGGCGTGATCTTGTGCAAAAAGCCGCTCCCGAGCTCCAGCTGGAAGTGTAAAAAGAACCGGGCTGGATAAAAAAAAAGAACCGGGCTGGTTCAAAAAAGAACCGGGCAACCCGTTAAAATTGCTTAGCCGAGGTCCTGGAAGCCTAACCCGGCGTGATCTTGCCCGAAAGTCGGCCTCTATACTTCCATTTTAGGTACCAGGGGCTATTAGTGTACTTGGTCCCACTAGTCAGTGTACTCATCCAGTTACCCCCCGTTTTCCAAAACACCATCGGCACGTATAAGGGGGGGACTCTTGAGAGAGATGAGGTATATGGCAGCGCAACACCAATCCGCTCCGCGCTGGTTCCCATGTCGGCTACGGATGAATAAAACCAGCCTGTCCCCCCTGGAGCTCACGAGACACGGAATTTTTTCTAAGTGCCAACGGCTCTTCCGAGCAAACGTGTCCGCTCCGGCTGGTTCCCCCGTCGGCCTCGAATGACGAAAAATGCCGGTCTCCGCCCGGAGCTCATGACAAACGAAAAATTTTCTAAGTGCCAACGGCACTAGCGAGCGAATGTGTCCGCTCGGCGCTGGTTCCCGGGTCGAACCCGGAAGACGAAAAACGCCGCTCTCCGCCCGGAGCTCATGACAAACGAAAAATTTTCTAAGTGCCAACGGCACTAGCGAGCGAATGTGTCCGCTCGGCGCTGGTTCCCGGGTCGAACCCGGAAGACGAAAAAACGCCGCTCTCCGCCCGGAGCTCATGACAAACGAAAAATTTTCTAAGTGCCAACGGCACTAGCGAGCGAATGTGTCCGCTCGGCGCTGGTTCCCGGGTCGAACCCGGAAGACGAAAAACGCCGCTCTCCGCCCGGAGCTCATGACAAACGAAACATTTTCTAAGTGCCAACGGCACTAGCGAGCGAATGTGTCCGCTCGGCGCTGGTTCCCGGGTCGAACCCGGAAGACGAAAAACGCCGCTCTCCGCCCGGAGCTCATGACAAACGAAAAATTTTCTAAGTGCCAACGGCACTTGCGAGCGAATGTGTCCGCTCGGCGCTGGTTCCCGGGTCGGACCCGGAAGACGAAAAACGCCGGTCTCCGCCCGGAGCTCATGACAAACGAAAAATTTTCTAAGTGCCAACGGCACTAGCGAGCGAATGTGTCCGCTCGGCGCTGGTTCCCGGGTCGGACCCGGAAGACGAAAAACGCCGGTCCTCGCCTGGAGGTCCCAGCAAAATCGGCGAAAAAACGACTAAGTGTCAACTTTCGAAAAAAACGACTAAGTGCCCACGGCTCTGCGGGGCTTGTGAGTCCGCCCCGCGCCGGTTCGGTGGTCGGCCTCAAAAAGCAAAAAATCAGCCTCTCTCCCTGGAGCTCACCTCGAGGTACCAGGGGGTGAGGTACCCGGGCTAAGGTGCAGTACCTTTTTTGGTCTTCAGGTGCGCCAGAGTACAATGAAATGGTCCCAGTAGTCAGTGTACTCATCGACTTTCCCCCCGTTTTCCAAAGCACCTCGTTTACGAGTATGGAGGAGATGGTGCTGGTCTCCCCACGGCGTCGGACACGCCGTCCTCGACAGCACAAGGTCGGATAGAAGACCTGGAAAGCGCCGTGGCACGCGCTGGAGGTGGGCACTTTGGCGAAAAAACGACTAAGTGTCAACTTTCGAAAAAACGACTAAGTGTCAACTTTCGAAAAAACGGCTAAGTGTCAACTTTCGAAAAAACGACTAAGTGTCACCTCTCTGAAAAAATGGCAAAGTGTTCGCCTCTCTGAAATTTTTCTAAGTGCCCACGGCTCTGCGGGCTCGTGCATCCGAGCCGCGCCGGTTCTGCAACCGGCCTAGAATGACGAAAAATAACGGTCTCCTCCTGGAGCTCACAGCCAATTGTGGCGAAAAAGTGGCAAAGTGCCCACGGCCCTGCCGAGCTTTGGCGTCCGCTCAGCGCCGGTGCCGCAGTCGGCCTCGAATGACGAAAAATGACGGTCTCCTCCTGGAGCTCACAGCCAACTTGGCAAAAAGTTTCTAAGTGCCCACGGCCCTGCCGAGCTTTGGCGTCCGCCCAGCGCCGGTTCCGCAGTCGGCCTCGAATGACGAAAAATAACGGTCTCCTCCTGGAGCTCACAGCCAACTTGGCAAAAAGTTTCTAAGTGCCCACGGCCCTGCCGAGCTTTGGCGTCCGCTCAGCGCCGGTGCCGCAGTCGGCCTCGAATGACGAAAAATGACGGTCTCCTCCTGGAGCTCACAGCCAACTTGGCAAAAAGTTTCTAAGTGCCCACGGCCCTGCCGAGCTTTGGCGTCCGCCCAGCGCCGGTTCCGCAGTCGGCCTCGAATGACGAAAAATAACGGTCTCCTCCTGGAGCTCACAGCCAACTTGGCAAAAAGTTTCTAAGTGCCCACGGCCCTGCCGAGCTTTGGCGTCCGCTCAGCGCCGGTGCCGCAGTCGGCCTCGAATGACGAAAAATGACGGTCTCCTCCTGGAGCTCACAGCCAACTTGGCAAAAAGTTTTCTAAGTGCCCACGGCCCTGCCGAGCTTTGGCGTCCGCCCAGCGCCGGTTCCGCAGTCGGCCTCGAATGACGAAAAATAACGGTCTCCTCCTGGAGCTCACAGCCAAACTTGGCAAAAAGTTTTCTAAGTGCCCACGGCCCTGCCGAGCTTTGGCGTCCGCTCAGCGCCGGTGCCGCAGTCGGCCTCGAATGACGAAAAATGACGGTCTCCTCCTGGAGCTCACAGCCAACTTGGCAAAAAGTTTCTAAGTGCCCACGGCCCTGCCGAGCTTTGGCGTCCGCCCAGCGCCGGTTCCGCAGTCGGCCTCGAATGACGAAAAATAACGGTCTCCTCCTGGAGCTCACAGCCAACTTGGCAAAAAGTTTCTAAGTGCCCACGGCCCTGCCGAGCTTTGGCGTCCGCCCAGCGCCGGTTCCGCAGTCGGCCTCGAATGACGAAAAATAACGGTCTCCTCCTGGAGCTCACAGCCAACTTGGCAAAAAGTTTCTAAGTGCCCACGGCCCTGCCGAGCTTTGGCGTCCGCCCAGCGCCGGTTCCGCAGTCGGCCTCGAATGACGAAAAATAACGGTCTCCTCCTGGAGCTCACAGCCAACTTGGCAAAAAGTTTCTAAGTGCCCACGGCCCTGCCGAGCTTTGGCGTCCGCTCAGCGCCGGTTCCGCAGTCGGCCTCGAATGACGAAAAATGACGGTCTCCTCCTGGAGCTCACAGCCAACTTGGCAAAAAGTTTCTAAGTGCCCCGCGGCCCTGCCGAGCTTTGGCGTCCGCCCAGCGCCGGTTCCGCAGTCGGCCTCGAATGACGAAAAATAACGGTCTCCTCCTGGAGCTCACAGCCAACTTGGCAAAAAGTTTCTAAGTGCCCACGGCCCTGCCGAGCTTTGGCGTCCGCCCAGCGCCGGTTCCGCAGTCGGCCTCGAATGACGAAAAATAACGGTCTCCTCCTGGAGCTCACAGCCAACTTGGCAAAAAGTTTCTAAGTGTCACATCTGTGAAAAAACGACTAAGTGTCAACTTTCGAAAAAACGGCTAAGTGTCAACTTTCGAAAAAACGGCAAAGTGTCACATCTCTGAAAAAACGGCTAAGTGTCGACTTTCGAAAAAACGGCTAAGTGTCAACTTTCGAAAAAACGGCAAAGTGTCACATCTCTGAAAAAACGGCTAAGTGTCACATCTCTGAAAAAACGGCTAAGTGTCACATCTCTGAAAAAACGGCTAAGTGTCGCCTCTCTGAAAAAACGGCAAAGTGTCAACTTTCGAAAAAACGACAGAGTGTCGCCTCTCTGAAAAAACGACTAAGTGTCGACTCTGAGAAAATGGCAAAGTGCCCACGGCTCTGCGGGCTCGTGCATCCGACCCGCGCCGGTTCCCCAGCCGGCCTGATATAAGGCAAAACCAGCCTCTCCGCCTGGAGCTCAGAGCCAACTTGGCGAATATTTTCTAAGTGCCCACGGCTCTGCGTGGCTACGGCGTCTGCCCAGCGCCGGTTCCTGGGTCGAACCCCGAGGACGAGGAATGCCGGTCTCCGCCTGGAGGTCCCAGCTTAATCGGCGAAAATTTTCTAAGTGCCCACGGCTCTGCCGGGCTCGTGCATCCGACCCGCGCCGGTTCCCCAGCCGGCCTGAAATAAGGCAAAACCAGGCTCTCCCCCTGGAGCTCAGAGCCAATTGTGGCGAAAAAACGACTAAGTGTCAACTTTCGAAAAAACGACTAAGTGTCAACTTTCCAAAAAAACGGCTAAGTGTCGACTTTCGAAAAAACGGCTAAGTGTCAACTTTCGAAAAAACGACTAAGTGTCGCCTCTGAAAAAACGACTAAGTGTCGCCTCTCTGAAAAAAACGACTAAGTGCCCACGGCTCTGCGGGCTTGTGAGTCCGCCCCGCGCCGGTTCGGCGGTCGGCCTCAAAAAGCGAAAAATCAGCCTCTCTCCCTGGAGCTCACCAAAAATTTGTCGAAATTTTTCTAAGTTCTCCTCGAGGTACCAGGGGGTGAGGTACCCGGGCTAAGGTGCAGTACCTTTTTTGGTCTTCAGGTGCGCCAGAGTACAATGAAATGGTCCCAGTAGTCAGTGTACTCATCGACTTTCCCCCCCGTTTTCCAAAGCACCCCGTTTACGAGTATGGAGGAGATGGTGCTGGTCTCCCCACGGCGTCGGACACGCCGTCCTCGACAGCACAAGGTCGGATAGAAGACCTGAAAAGCGCCGTGGCACGCGCTGGAGGTGTCACTGTGGCGAAAAAGTGACTAAGTGTCAACTTTCGAAAAAACGGCTAAGTGTCAACTTTCGAAAAAACGGCTAAGTGTCAACTTTCGAAAAAACTGCTAAGTGTCAACTTTCGAAAAAACGACTAAGTGTCGCCTCTCTGAAAAAACGGCAAAGTGTCAACTTTCGAAAAAACGACTAAGTGTCAACTTTCGAAAAAACGACTAAGTGTCACCTCTCTGAAAAAATGGCAAAGTGTCAACTGCGAATGTGGTGGTGCATGGAAGGAAGTGGAGGACGGCCGCC
The DNA here is from genome assembly GCF_054491065.1 of Syngnathus leptorhynchus. NCBI lineage: Eukaryota > Metazoa > Chordata > Actinopteri > Syngnathiformes > Syngnathidae > Syngnathus > Syngnathus leptorhynchus. The sequence goes on along the minus strand of NW_028232375.1, from coordinate 27,463 downwards.
TCCTTAAACACAGGCCGGAGAGGAGCGTCAGGGCCAGGCTCCTCAAACATGGACCGAGTGTCGCCCTTAACACAGACCAAGGGGAGGACGGCCGCCTCCTTAAACACAGGCCGGAGAGGAGCGTCAGGGCCAGGCTCCTCAAACATGGACCGAGTGTCGCCCTTAACACAGACCAAGGGGAGGACGGCCGCCTCCTTAAACACAGGCCGGAGAGGAGCGTCAGGGCCAGGCTCCTCAAACATGGACCGAGTGTCGCCCTTAACACGGACCAAGGGGAGGACGGCCGCCTCCTTAAACACAGGCCGGAGAGGAGCGTCAGGGCCAGGCTCCTCAAACATGGACCGAGTGTCGCCCTTAACACGGACCAAGGGGAGGACGGCCGCCTCCTTAAACACAGGCCGGAGAGGAGCGTCAGGGCCAGGCTCCTCAAACATGGACCGAGTGTCGCCCTTAACACAGACCAAGGGGAGGACGGCCGCCTCCTTAAACACAGGCCGGAGAGGAGCGTCAGGGCCAGGCTCCTCAAACATGGACCGAGTGTCGCCCTTAACACGGACCAAGGGGAGGACGGCCGCCTCCTTAAACACAGGCCGGAGAGGAGCGTCAGGGCCAGGCTCCTCAAACATGGACCGAGTGTCGCCCTTAACACGGACCAAGGGGAGGACGGCCGCCTCCTTAAACACAGGCCGGAGAGGAGCGTCAGGGCCAGGCTCCTCAAACATGGACAGAGTGTCGCCCTTAACACAGACCAAGCGGAGGACGGCCGCCTCCCTAAATACAGGCCGAACCGGAGCGCGAGTGTCGCTCCTTAAACACGGACCGAGTGGAGGACGGCCGCCTCCTTAAACACAGGCCGAACAAAATGACACAAAGTGTCAACTGCGAATGTTGTCCATCCAAGGAAGGAGCGTGATGCCCGGCCGGCTCCTTAAACACAGGCCGAGAGTCGCCCCGGACGGTCCGCCTCGCGGCGCCCGTCTGCTCGGATAAAATGACACAAAGTGTCAACTACGAATGTTGTCCATCCAAGGAGGGAGCGTGATGCCCGGCCGGCTCCGAAAACACAGGCCGAGAGTCGCCCCGGACGGTCCGCCTCGCGGCGCCCGTCTGCTCGGATAAAATGACACAAAGTGTCAACTGCGAATGTTGTCCATCCAAGGAAGGAGCGTGATGCCCGGCCGGCTCCTTAAACACAGGCCGAGAGTCGCCCCGGACGGTCCGCCTCGCGGCGCCCGCCCGCTCGGATAAAATGACACAAAGTGTCAACTACGAATGTTGTCCATCCAAGGAAGGAGCGTGATGCCCGGCCGGCTCCTTAAACACAGGCCGAGAGTCGCCCCGGACGGTCGCCTCGCGGCGCCCGTCTGCTCGGATAAAATGACACAAAGTGTCAACTACGAATGTTGTCCATCCAAGGAGGGAGCGTGATGCCCGGCCGGCTCCGAAAACACAGGCCGAGAGTCGCCCCGGACGGTCCGCCTCGCGGCGCCCGTCTGCTCGGATAAAATGACACAAAGTGTCAACTGCGAATGTTGTCCATCCAAGGAAGGAGCGTGATGCCCGGCCGGCTCCTTAAACACAGGCCGAGAGTCGCCCCGGACGGTCCGCCTCGCGGCGCCCGCCCGCTCGGATAAAATGACACAAAGTGTCAACTACGAATGTTGTCCATCCAAGGAAGGAGCGTGATGCCCGGCCGGCTCCTTAAACACAGGCCGAGAGTCGCCCCGGACGGTCGCCTCGCGGCGCCCGTCTGCTCGGATAAAATGACACAAAGTGTCAACTACGAATGTTGTCCATCCAAGGAGGGAGCGTGATGCCCGGCCGGCTCCGAAAACACAGGCCGAGAGTCGCCCCGGACGGTCCGCCTCGCGGCGCCCGTCTGCTCGGATAAAATGACACAAAGTGTCAACTACGAATGTTGTCCATCCAAGGAGGGAGCGTGAGGCCCGGCCGGCTCCGAAAACACAGGCCGAGAGTCGCCCCGGACGGTCCGCCTCTCGAGGCGCCCGCCCGCTCGGATAAAATGACACAAAGTGTCAACTACGAATGTTGTCCATCCAAGGAGGGAGCGTGATGCCCGGCCGGCTCCGAAAACACAGGCCGAGATTCGACCCCGGACGGGCCGTCTTCTCCCGGCGCCCGCCCGCGTACGCCCCCCATCCCCGGTCGCCCGTCTGCTCCCGGCGGGCCTCCGAGTACCCCCTCACCCAACTGACCGACTGGCACTCATGACCCGCCTTGGTAGGGCCTCCATCGGCCTCGGCTCGTCCGACGTCGGGTGGACGGTTCCTACCCACTGCGGGTCGCACTCTAGCGCCCCGGCCGCCGCGTGAGCGTGCGCTCCCCGCGCCGCCCCGCAGGCCCCGGCGCGACCGTACTGCGGCGAGACCGAGACGACCCGGTTTGGCATCCATCCCACCTAGCCACGATCCACGGAGGCCGAGCGAGCGGCTGAGTGTCGGG
>NW_028232375.1:0-15000 GCF_054491065.1 Syngnathus leptorhynchus | reverse complement strand
CACCCGCCGAAGGCGGGTGCCGAGTTCACCGGCCCCAAGCGACAACCGGTCACCGAGGCACCCGCCGAAGGCGGGTGCCGAGTTCACCGGCCCCAAGCGACAACCGGTCACCGAGGCACCCGCCGAAGGCGGGTGCCGAGTTCACTGGCCCCAAGCGACAACCGGTCACCGAGGCACCCCGAAGGCGGGTGCCGAGTTCACTGGCCCCAAGCGACAGCGGTCACCGAGGCACCCGCCTCCGGCGGGTGCCGAGTTCACCGGCCCCGAGCACCAGCGGTCAGCCACGGAGGGTGCTGGATCATCCATACTTCCATAGCTCCAGAGCTCCATAGCCCCGGAGCTCCATAGCCCCGGAGCTCCATAGCCCCGGAGCTCCAGAGCTCCATAGCCCCGGAGCTCCATAGCCCCGGAGCTCCATAGCCCCGGAGCTCCATAGCCCCGGAGCTCCATAGCCCCAGAGCTCCATACTTCCATAGCCCCAGAGCTCCATAGCTCCATACTTCCATAGCTCCAGCCGCGGAGGGTGCTGGCTGGTGGCTCCATAGCTCCATACTTCCATACTTGCAGCCACGGAGTTGGCTAAAATTGCACTAAGTGCGAAAGCCCATTCATTTACAACGGCGTGTCCGCCAGGCGGCGACATTTCCCCGTTACCGGTGGCTGCGCGGCGGGTGAGTGACAGAGCTTATCCGAGCGGCTGGAACTCTGCGCCGGCGTGGTCGAGCGTGAGGCCCCGGCCCTTTGGCTGCCTGGTACCTAAAACACTTCCATTGATCCAGCCACGGAGGGTGCTGGCTGGTGGCTCCATAGCTCCATAGCTCCATACCTCCAGAGCTCCAGAGCTCCATAGCACCAGAGCTCCATAGCTCCATAGCACCAGAGCTCCATAGCTCCATAGCACCAGAGCTCCATAGCTCCATAGCACCAGAGCTCCATAGCTCCATAGCACCAGAGCTCCATAGCTCCATAGCACCAGAGCTCCATAGCTCCATAGCACCAGAGCTCCATAGCTCCATAGCTCCAGCCTGGGTGGCTGGTGGCTCCATAGCTCCATACTTCCATAGCTCCAGTCAGAGAGTGTGCTAAAATTGCACTAAGTGCGAAAGCCCATTCATTTACAACGGCGTGTCCACAAGGCGGCGACATTTCCCCGTTACCGGTGGCTGCGCGGCGGGTGAGTGACAGAGCTTATCCGAGCGGCTGGAACTCTGCGCCGGCGTGGTCGAGCGTGAGGCCTCGGCCCTTTGGCTGCCTGGTACCTAAAACACTTCCATTGATCCAGCCACGGAGGGTGCTGGCTGGTGGCTCCATAGCTCCATAGCTCCATACCTCCAGAGCTCCAGAGCTCCATAGCACCAGAGCTCCATAGCTCCATAGCACCAGAGCTCCATAGCACCAGAGCTCCATAGCACCAGAGCTCCATAGCTCCATAGCACCAGAGCTCCATAGCTCCATAGCACCAGAGCTCCATAGCTCCATAGCACCAGAGCTCCATAGCTCCATAGCTCCATAGCACCAGAGCTCCATAGCTCCATAGCACCAGAGCTCCATAGCTCCATAGCACCAGAGCTCCATAGCTCCATAGCACCAGAGCTCCATAGCTCCATAGCACCAGAGCTCCATAGCTCCATAGCACCAGAGCTCCATAGCTCCATAGCACCAGAGCTCCATAGCTCCATAGCACCAGAGCTCCATAGCTCCATAGCACCAGAGCTCCATAGCTCCATAGCACCAGAGCTCCATAGCTCCATAGCTCCAGGGCTCCATAGCTCCAGGGCTCCATAGCTCCATAGCTCCAGGGCTCCATAGCTCCAGGGCTCCAGGGCTCCATAGCTCCATACCTCCAGAGCTCCATAGCTCCATACTTCCAGAGCTCCATAGCTCCATAGCTCCATACTTCCATAGCTCCAGCCGCGGAGGGTGCTGGCTGGTGGCTCCATAGCTCCATACTTCCATACTTGCAGCCACGGAGTTGGCTAAAATTGCACTAAGTGAAAGCCCATTCATTTACAACGGCGTGTCCGCCAGGCGGCGACATTTCCCCGTTACCGGTGGCTGCGCGGCGGGTGAGTGACAGAGCTTATCCGAGCGGCTGGAACTCTGCGCCGGCGTGGTCGAGCGTGAGGCCCCGGCCCTTTGGCTGCCTGGTACCTAAAACACTTCCATTGATCCAGCCACGGAGGGTGCTGGCTGGTGGCTCCATAGCTCCATAGCTCCATAGCACCAGAGCTCCATAGCTCCATAGCACCAGAGCTCCATAGCTCCATAGCACCAGAGCTCCATAGCTCCATAGCACCAGAGCTCCAGAGCTCCATAGCACCAGAGCTCCAGAGCTCCATAGCACCAGAGCTCCATAGCTCCATAGCACCAGAGCTCCAGAGCTCCATAGCACCAGAGCTCCATAGCTCCATAGCACCAGAGCTCCATAGCTCCATAGCACCAGAGCTCCATAGCTCCATAGCACCAGAGCTCCATAGCTCCATAGCACCAGAGCTCCATAGCTCCATAGCTCCAGGGCTCCATAGCTCCAGGGCTCCATAGCTCCATAGCTCCAGGGCTCCATAGCTCCAGGGCTCCAGGGCTCCATAGCTCCAGGGCTCCAGGGCTCCATAGCTCCATACCTCCAGAGCTCCATAGCTCCATACTTCCAGAGCTCCATAGCTCCATAGCGCCATACTTCCATAGCTCCATAGCTCCATACTTCCATAGCACCAGAGCTCCATAGCTCCAGAGCTCCATAGCTCCAGCCTGGGTGGCTGGTGGCTCCATAGCTCCATACTTCCATAGCTCCAGTCAGAGAGTTGGCGAAAATTGCACTAAGTGCGAAAGCCCATTCATTTACAACGGCGTGTCCACAAGGCGGCGACATTTCCCCGTTACCGGTGGCTGCGCGGCGGGTGAGTGACAGAGCTTATCCGAGCGGCTGGAACTCTGCGCCGGCGTGGTCGAGCGTGAGGCCTCGGCCCTTTGGCTGCCTGGTACCTAAAACACTTCCATTGATCCAGCCACGGAGGGTGCTGGCTGGTGGCTCCATAGCTCCATAGCTCCATAGCTCCATAGCTCCATAGCTCCATACTTCCATAGCTCCATACTTCCATAGCTCCAGACTTCCATAGCTCCATAGCTCCATAGCTCCATAGCTCCATACTTCCAGAGCGCCATAGCTCCATAGCACCAGAGCTCCAGAGCTCCATAGCTCCATAGCTCCATAGCCCCAGAGCTCCATAGCTCCATAGCTCCATAGCTCCAGAGCTCCATACTTCCATAGCTCCAGAGCTCCAGCCTGTCTGGTGGCTCCATAGCTCCATAGCTCCATACTTGCAGCCACGGAGCTGGCGAAAATTGCACTAAGTGCGAAAGCCCATTCATTTACAACGGCGTGTCCACAAGGCGGCGACATTTCCCCGTTACCGGTGGCTGCTTAGCGGGAGAGTGACAGAGCTTATCCGAGCGGCTGGAACTCTGGGCCGGCCTGGTCGAGCGGCTGGCCTCGGTAGTTGAGGTACCAGGGGCGGGCTGGGGAGCTCCAGGCGGGGCTTGTGAGAGAGTGTAGCCGAGCGGCTGGAACTCTGGGCCGGCGTGGTTGAGCAGCATGCCCGCGGAGGTGGCTCTTCCATAGGCACGGAGGGTGCTGGAGCTCCACACTTCCCTAGGCACGGAGGGTGCTGGAGCTCCACACTTCCATAGCTCCAGGCACGGAGGGTGCTGGAGCTCCACACTTCCATAGGCACGGAGGGTGCTGGAGCTCCATACTTCCATAGCTCCAGGCACGGAGGGTGCTGGAGCGCCACACTTCCATAGGCAGGGAGGGTGCTGGAGCTCCACACTTCCATAGGCACGGAGGGTGCTGGAGCTCCACACTTCCATAGGCAGGGAGGGTGCTGGAGCTCCACACTTCCATAGGCAGGGAGGGTGCTGGAGCTCCACACTTCCATAGGCAGGGAGGGTGCTGGAGCTCCACACTTCCATAGGCAGGGAGGGTGCTGGAGCTCCACACTTCCATAGGCAGGGAGGGTGCTGGAGCTCCACACTTCCATAGGCAGGGAGGGTGCTGGAGCTCCACACTTCCATAGGCAGGGAGGGTGCTGGAGCTCCACACTTCCATAGGCAGGGAGGGTGCTGGAGCTCCACACTTCCATAGGCAGGGAGGGTGCTGGAGCTCCACACTTCCATAGGCAGGGAGGGTGCTGGAGCTCCACACTTCCATAGGCAGGGAGGGTGCTGGAGCTCCACACTTCCATAGGCAGGGAGGGTGCTGGAGCTCCACACTTCCATAGGCAGGGAGGGTGCTGGAGCTCCACACTTCCATAGGCAGGGAGGGTGCTGGAGCTCCACACTTCCATAGGCAGGGAGGGTGCTGGAGCTCCACACTTCCATAGGCAGGGAGGGTGCTGGAGCTCCACACTTCCATAGGCAGGGAGGGTGCTGGAGCTCCACACTTCCATAGGCAGGGAGGGTGCTGGAGCTCCACACTTCCATAGGCAGGGAGGGTGCTGGAGCTCCACACTTCCATAGGCAGGGAGGGTGCTGGAGCTCCACACTTCCATAGGCAGGGAGGGTGCTGGAGCTCCACACTTCCATAGGCAGGGAGGGTGCTGGAGCTCCACACTTCCATAGGCAGGGAGGGTGCTGGAGCTCCACACTTCCATAGGCAGGGAGGGTGCTGGAGCTCCACACTTCCATAGGCAGGGAGGGTGCTGGAGCTCCACACTTCCATAGGCAGGGAGGGTGCTGGAGCTCCACACTTCCATAGGCAGGGAGGGTGCTGGAGCTCCACACTTCCATAGGCAGGGAGGGTGCTGGAGCTCCACACTTCCATAGGCAGGGAGGGTGCTGGAGCTCCACACTTCCATAGGCAGGGAGGGTGCTGGAGCTCCACACTTCCATAGGCAGGGAGGGTGCTGGAGCTCCACACTTCCATAGGCAGGGAGGGTGCTGGAGCTCCACACTTCCATAGGCAGGGAGGGTGCTGGAGCTCCACACTTCCATAGGCAGGGAGGGTGCTGGAGCTCCACACTTCCATAGGCAGGGAGGGTGCTGGAGCTCCACACTTCCATAGGCAGGGAGGGTGCTGGAGCTCCACACTTCCATAGGCAGGGAGGGTGCTGGAGCTCCACACTTCCATAGGCAGGGAGGGTGCTGGAGCTCCACACTTCCATAGGCAGGGAGGGTGCTGGAGCTCCACACTTCCATAGGCAGGGAGGGTGCTGGAGCTCCACACTTCCATAGGCAGGGAGGGTGCTGGAGCTCCACACTTCCATAGGCAGGGAGGGTGCTGGAGCTCCACACTTCCATAGGCAGGGAGGGTGCTGGAGCTCCACACTTCCATAGGCAGGGAGGGTGCTGGAGCTCCACACTTCCATAGGCAGGGAGGGTGCTGGAGCTCCACACTTCCATAGGCAGGGAGGGTGCTGGAGCTCCACACTTCCATAGGCAGGGAGGGTGCTGGAGCTCCACACTTCCATAGGCAGGGAGGGTGCTGGAGCTCCACACTTCCATAGGCAGGGAGGGTGCTGGAGCTCCACACTTCCATAGGCAGGGAGGGTGCTGGAGCTCCACACTTCCATAGGCAGGGAGGGTGCTGGAGCTCCACACTTCCATAGGCAGGGAGGGTGCTGGAGCTCCACACTTCCATAGGCAGGGAGGGTGCTGGAGCTCCACACTTCCATAGGCAGGGAGGGTGCTGGAGCTCCACACTTCCATAGGCAGGGAGGGTGCTGGAGCTCCACACTTCCATAGGCAGGGAGGGTGCTGGAGCTCCACACTTCCATAGGCAGGGAGGGTGCTGGAGCTCCACACTTCCATAGGCAGGGAGGGTGCTGGAGCTCCACACTTCCATAGGCAGGGAGGGTGCTGGAGCTCCACACTTCCATAGGCAGGGAGGGTGCTGGCACATCCACACTTCCAGCCACGGAGCATGCTGGCACTTCCACCTTGCTTGCTAAGTCGGCGTGATCTTGCCCAAAAAGTCCCTCCTCACCTCCAGCTGGAAGTGGAAAAAAATCCTCCACCTGCTTGGCCGAGGTTCTGGAAGCCAGCAGCTCGCAGAATGTTGCCAAAGTTTCACTGGAAGGAAAAGAAAAGAGAAGACCGAGTGCGCATTTCACCTACCGCCGAATGTCCACAAGAGGGAAGTGTCACTCCGTCGCAGAATCTGCGCCGACGCACTCGGCACCCTTCGAATTTATGGTGCCGGTGCGGGTGTTCTGGGTGCAAAAGGCCGCCCAAGTGGTAGAAAAAAATCAGACTTCGTCTCTTAGGTCGAAATTAATGCCAAGTTTTGAAATGCGCTGGCAGGGGTGGACCAGGGCCCGTTAGAAGTGCTTAGGCGAGGTCCTGGAAGCCTAACCCGGCGTGATCTTGTGCAAAAAGCCGCTGCTGAGCTCCAGCTGGAAGTGTAAAAAGAACCGGGCTGGATCAAAAAAAGAACCGGGCGGCCCGTTAAAATTGCTTAGCCGAGGTCCTGGAACCCTAACCCGGCGTGATCTTGTGCAAAAAGCCGCTGCTGAGCTCCAGCTGGAAGTGTAAAAAGAACCGGGCTGGTTCAAAAAAGAACCGGGCGACCCGTTAGAAGTGCTTAGCCGAGGTCCTGGAAGCCTAACCCGGCGTGATCTTGTGCAAAAAGCCGCTGCTGAGCTCCAGCTGGAAGTGGAAAAAGAACCGGGCTGGATCAAAAAAGAACCGGGCTGGATCAAAAAAGAACCGGGCGGCCCGTTAAAATTGCTTAGCCGAGGTCCTGGAAGCCTAACACGGCGTGATCTTGTGCAAAAAACCGCTCCCGAGCTCCAGCTGGAAGTGTAAAAAGAACCGGGCTGGATAAAAAAAGAACCGGGCTGGATCAAAAAAGAACCGGGCGACCCGTTAAAATTGCTTAGCCGAGGTCCTGGAAGCCTAACCCGGCGTGATCTTGTGCAAAAAGCCGCTGCTGAGCTCCAGCTGGAAGTGGAAAAAGAACCGGGCTGGATCAAAAAAGAACCGGGCTGGATCAAAAAAGAACCGGGCGGCCCGTTAAAATTGCTTAGCCGAGGTCCTGGAAGCCTAACACGGCGTGATCTTGTGCAAAAAACCGCTCCCGAGCTCCAGCTGGAAGTGTAAAAAGAACCGGGCTGGATAAAAAAAGAACGGGCTGGATCAAAAAAGAACCGGGCGACCCGTTAAAATTGCTTAGCCGAGGTCCTGGAAGCCTAACACGGCGTGATCTTGTGCAAAAGCCGCTCCCGAGCTCCAGCTGGAAGTGTAAAAAGAACCGGGCTGGATAAAAAAAGAACCGGGCTGGATCAAAAAAGAACCGGGCGACCCGTTAAAATTGCTTAGCCGAGGTCCTGGAAGCCTAACCCGGCGTGATCTTGTGCAAATAGCCGCTGCCGAGCTCCAGCTGGAAGTGTGAAAAGAACCGGGCTGGATAAAAAAAAGAACCGGGCTGGATCAAAAAAGAACCGGGCGACCCGTTAAAATTGCTTAGCCGAGGTCCTGGAAGCCTAACACGGCGTGATCTTGTGCAAAAAACCGCTCCCGAGCTCCAGCTGGAAGTGTAAAAAGAACCGGGCTGGATAAAAAAAGAACCGGCTGGATCAAAAAAGAACCGGGCGACCCGTTAAAATTGCTTAGCCGAGGTCCTGGAAGCCTAACCCGGCGTGATCTTGTGCAAAAAGCCGCTCCCGAGCTCCAGCTGGAAGTGTAAAAAGAACCGGGCTGGATAAAAAAAGAACCGGGCTGGATCAAAAAAGAACCGGGCGACCCGTTAAAATTGCTTAGCCGAGGTCCTGGAAGCCTAACACGGCGTGTTCTTGTGCAAAAAGCCGCTCCCAAGCTCCAGCTGGAAGTGTAAAAGAACCGGGCTGGATAAAAAAAAGAACCGGGCTGGATCAAAAAAGAACCGGGCGACCCGTTAAAATTGCTTAGCCGAGGTCCTGGAAGCCTAACACGGCGTGATCTTGTGCAAAAAGCCGCTCCCGAGCTCCAGCTGGAAGTGTAAAAAGAACCGGGCTGGATAAAAAAAGAACCGGGCTGGATAAAAAAAAGAACCGGGCGACCCGTTAAAATTGCTTAGCCGAGGTCCTGGAAGCCTAACACGGCGTGTTCTTGTGCAAAAAGCCGCTCCCGAGCTCCAGCTGGAAGTGTAAAAAGAACCAGGCTGGATAAAAAAAAGAACCGGGCTGGATCAAAAAAGAACCGGGCGACCCGTTAAAATTGCTTAGCCGAGGTCCTGGAAGCCTAACACGGCGTGATCTTGTGCAAAAAGCCGCTCCCGAGCTCCAGCTGGAAGTGTAAAAAGAACCGGGCTGGATAAAAAAAGAACCGGGCTGGATAAAAAAAAGAACCGGGCGACCCGTTAAAATTGCTTAGCCGAGGTCCTGGAAGCCTAACACGGCGTGTTCTTGTGCAAAAAGCCGCTCCCGAGCTCCAGCTGGAAGTGTAAAAAGAACCAGGCTGGATAAAAAAAAGAACCGGGCTGGATCAAAAAAGAACCGGGCGACCCGTTAAAATTGCTTAGCCGAGGTCCTGGAAGCCTAACACGGCGTGATCTTGTGCAAAAAGCCGCTCCCGAGCTCCAGCTGGAAGTGTAAAAAGAACCGGGCTGGATAAAAAAAGAACCGGGCTGGATAAAAAAAAGAACCGGGCGACCCGTTAAAATTGCTTAGCCGAGGTCCTGGAAGCCTAACACGGCGTGATCTTGTGCAAAAAGCCGCTCCCGAGCTCCAGCTGGAAGTGTAAAAAGAACCAGGCTGGATAAAAAAAAGAACCGGGCTGGATCAAAAAAGAACCGGGCGACCCGTTAAAATTGCTTAGCCGAGGTCCTGGAAGCCTAACACGGCGTGTTCTTGTGCAAAAAGCCGCTCCCGAGCTCCAGCTGGAAGTGTAAAAAGAACCAGGCTGGATAAAAAAAAGAACCGGGCTGGTTCAAAAAAGAACCGGGCAACCCGTTAAAATTGCTTAGCCGAGGTCCTGGAAGCCTAACACGGCGTGTTCTTGTGCAAAAAGCCGCTCCCGAGCTCCAGCTGGAAGTGTAAAAAGAACCAGGCTGGATAAAAAAAAGAACCGGGCTGGATCAAAAAAGAACCGGGCGACCCGTTAAAATTGCTTAGCCGAGGTCCTGGAAGCCTAACACGGCGTGTTCTTGTGCAAAAAGCCGCTCCCGAGCTCCAGCTGGAAGTGTAAAAAGAACCAGGCTGGATAAAAAAAAGAACCGGGCTGGTTCAAAAAAGAACCGGGCAACCCGTTAAAATTGCTTAGCCGAGGTCCTGGAAGCCTAACACGGCGTGATCTTGTGCAAAAAGCCGCTCCCGAGCTCCAGCTGGAAGTGTAAAAAGAACCGGGCTGGATAAAAAAAGAACCGGGCTGGATAAAAAAAAAGAACCGGGCGACCCGTTAAAATTGCTTAGCCGAGGTCCTGGAAGCCTAACACGGCGTGATCTTGTGCAAAAAGCCGCTCCCGAGCTCCAGCTGGAAGTGTAAAAAGAACCAGGCTGGATAAAAAAAGAACCGGGCTGGATCAAAAAAGAACCGGGCGACCCGTTAAAATTGCTTAGCCGAGGTCCTGGAAGCCTAACACGGCGTGATCTTGTGCAAAAAGCCGCTCCCGAGCTCCAGCTGGAAGTGTAAAAAGAACCAGGCTGGATAAAAAAAAGAACCGGGCTGGATCAAAAAAGAACCGGGCGACCCGTTAAAATTGCTTAGCCGAGGTCCTGGAAGCCTAACACGGCGTGTTCTTGTGCAAAAAGCCGCTCCCGAGCTCCAGCTGGAAGTGTAAAAAGAACCAGGCTGGATAAAAAAAAGAACCGGGCTGGATCAAAAAAGAACCGGGCGACCCGTTAAAATTGCTTAGCCGAGGTCCTGGAAGCCTAACACGGCGTGTTCTTGTGCAAAAAGCCGCTCCCGAGCTCCAGCTGGAAGTGTAAAAAGAACCAGGCTGGATAAAAAAAAGAACCGGGCTGGATCAAAAAAGAACCGGGCGACCCGTTAAAATTGCTTAGCTGAGGTCCTGGAAGCCTAACACGGCGTGATCTTGTGCAAAAAGCCGCTCCCGAGCTCCAGCTGGAAGTGTAAAAAGAACCGGGCTGGATAAAAAAAAAGAACCGGGCTGGTTCAAAAAAGAACCGGGCAACCCGTTAAAATTGCTTAGCCGAGGTCCTGGAAGCCTAACCCGGCGTGATCTTGCCCGAAAGTCGGCCTCTATACTTCCATTTTAGGTACCAGGGGCTATTAGTGTACTTGGTCCCACTAGTCAGTGTACTCATCCAGTTACCCCCCGTTTTCCAAAACACCATCGGCACGTATAAGGGGGGGACTCTTGAGAGAGATGAGGTATATGGCAGCGCAACACCAATCCGCTCCGCGCTGGTTCCCATGTCGGCTACGGATGAATAAAACCAGCCTGTCCCCCTGGAGCTCACGAGACACGGAATTTTTTCTAAGTGCCAACGGCTCTTCCGAGCAAACGTGTCCGCTCCGGCTGGTTCCCCCGTCGGCCTCGAATGACGAAAAATGCCGGTCTCCGCCCGGAGCTCATGACAAACGAAAAATTTTCTAAGTGCCAACGGCACTAGCGAGCGAATGTGTCCGCTCGGCGCTGGTTCCCGGGTCGAACCCGGAAGACGAAAAACGCCGCTCTCCGCCCGGAGCTCATGACAAACGAAAAATTTTCTAAGTGCCAACGGCACTAGCGAGCGAATGTGTCCGCTCGGCGCTGGTTCCCGGGTCGAACCCGGAAGACGAAAAACGCCGCTCTCCGCCCGGAGCTCATGACAAACGAAAAATTTTCTAAGTGCCAACGGCACTAGCGAGCGAATGTGTCCGCTCGGCGCTGGTTCCCGGGTCGAACCCGGAAGACGAAAAACGCCGCTCTCCGCCCGGAGCTCATGACAAACGAAACATTTTCTAAGTGCCAACGGCACTAGCGAGCGAATGTGTCCGCTCGGCGCTGGTTCCCGGGTCGAACCCGGAAGACGAAAAACGCCGCTCTCCGCCCGGAGCTCATGACAAACGAAAAATTTTCTAAGTGCCAACGGCACTTGCGAGCGAATGTGTCCGCTCGGCGCTGGTTCCCGGGTCGGACCCGGAAGACGAAAAACGCCGGTCTCCGCCCGGAGCTCATGACAAACGAAAAATTTTCTAAGTGCCAACGGCACTAGCGAGCGAATGTGTCCGCTCGGCGCTGGTTCCCGGGTCGGACCCGGAAGACGAAAAACGCCGGTCCTCGCCTGGAGGTCCCAGCAAAATCGGCGAAAAAACGACTAAGTGTCAACTTTCGAAAAAACGACTAAGTGCCCACGGCTCTGCGGGGCTTGTGAGTCCGCCCCGCGCCGGTTCGGTGGTCGGCCTCAAAAAGCAAAAAATCAGCCTCTCTCCCTGGAGCTCACCTCGAGGTACCAGGGGGTGAGGTACCCGGGCTAAGGTGCAGTACCTTTTTTGGTCTTCAGGTGCGCCAGAGTACAATGAAATGGTCCCAGTAGTCAGTGTACTCATCGACTTTCCCCCCGTTTTCCAAAGCACCTCGTTTACGAGTATGGAGGAGATGGTGCTGGTCTCCCCACGGCGTCGGACACGCCGTCCTCGACAGCACAAGGTCGGATAGAAGACCTGGAAAGCGCCGTGGCACGCGCTGGAGGTGGGCACTTTGGCGAAAAAACGACTAAGTGTCAACTTTCGAAAAAACGACTAAGTGTCAACTTTCGAAAAAAACGGCTAAGTGTCAACTTTCGAAAAAACGACTAAGTGTCACCTCTCTGAAAAAATGGCAAAGTGTCGCCTCTCTGAAATTTTTCTAAGTGCCCACGGCTCTGCGGGCTCGTGCATCCGAGCCGCGCCGGTTCTGCAACCGGCCTAGAATGACGAAAAATAACGGTCTCCTCCTGGAGCTCACAGCCAATTGTGGCGAAAAAGTGGCAAAGTGCCCACGGCCCTGCCGAGCTTTGGCGTCCGCTCAGCGCCGGTGCCGCAGTCGGCCTCGAATGACGAAAAATGACGGTCTCCTCCTGGAGCTCACAGCCAACTTGGCAAAAAGTTTCTAAGTGCCCACGGCCCTGCCGAGCTTTGGCGTCCGCCCAGCGCCGGTTCCGCAGTCGGCCTCGAATGACGAAAAATAACGGTCTCCTCCTGGAGCTCACAGCCAACTTGGCAAAAAGTTTCTAAGTGCCCACGGCCCTGCCGAGCTTTGGCGTCCGCTCAGCGCCGGTGCCGCAGTCGGCCTCGAATGACGAAAAATGACGGTCTCCTCCTGGAGCTCACAGCCAACTTGGCAAAAAGTTTCTAAGTGCCCACGGCCCTGCCGAGCTTTGGCGTCCGCCCAGCGCCGGTTCCGCAGTCGCCTCGAATGACGAAAAATAACGGTCTCCTCCTGGAGCTCACAGCCAACTTGGCAAAAAGTTTCTAAGTGCCCACGGCCCTGCCGAGCTTTGGCGTCCGCTCAGCGCCGGTGCCGCAGTCGGCCTCGAATGACGAAAAATGACGGTCTCCTCCTGGAGCTCACAGCCAACTTGGCAAAAAGTTTCTAAGTGCCCACGGCCCTGCCGAGCTTTGGCGTCCGCCCAGCGCCGGTTCCGCAGTCGGCCTCGAATGACGAAAAATAACGGTCTCCTCCTGGAGCTCACAGCCAACTTGGCAAAAAGTTTCTAAGTGCCCACGGCCCTGCCGAGCTTTGGCGTCCGCTCAGCGCCGGTGCCGCAGTCGGCCTCGAATGACGAAAAATGACGGTCTCCTCCTGGAGCTCACAGCCAACTTGGCAAAAAGTTTCTAAGTGCCCACGGCCCTGCCGAGCTTTGGCGTCCGCCCAGCGCCGGTTCCGCAGTCGGCCTCGAATGACGAAAAATAACGGTCTCCTCCTGGAGCTCACAGCCAACTTGGCAAAAAGTTTCTAAGTGCCCACGGCCCTGCCGAGCTTTGGCGTCCGCCCAGCGCCGGTTCCGCAGTCGGCCTCGAATGACGAAAAATAACGGTCTCCTCCTGGAGCTCACAGCCAACTTGGCAAAAAGTTTCTAAGTGCCCACGGCCCTGCCGAGCTTTGGCGTCCGCCCAGCGCCGGTTCCGCAGTCGGCCTCGAATGACGAAAAATAACGGTCTCCTCCTGGAGCTCACAGCCAACTTGGCAAAAAGTTTCTAAGTGCCCACGGCCCTGCCGAGCTTTGGCGTCCGCTCAGCGCCGGTTCCGCAGTCGGCCTCGAATGACGAAAAATGACGGTCTCCTCCTGGAGCTCACAGCCAACTTGGCAAAAAGTTTCTAAGTGCCCACGGCCCTGCCGAGCTTTGGCGTCCGCCCAGCGCCGGTTCCGCAGTCGGCCTCGAATGACGAAAAATAACGGTCTCCTCCTGGAGCTCACAGCCAACTTGGCAAAAAGTTTCTAAGTGCCCACGGCCCTGCCGAGCTTTGGCGTCCGCCCAGCGCCGGTTCCGCAGTCGGCCTCGAATGACGAAAAATGACGGTCTCCTCCTGGAGCTCACAGCCAACTTGGCAAAAAGTTTCTAAGTGCCCACGGCCCTGCCGAGCTTTGGCGTCCGCCCAGCGCCGGTTCCGCAGTCGGCCTCGAATGACGAAAAATAACGGTCTCCTCCTGGAGCTCACAGCCAACTTGGCAAAAGTTTCTAAGTGCCCACGGCCCTGCCGAGCTTTGGCGTCCGCTCAGCGCCGGTTCCGCAGTCGGCCTCGAATGACGAAAAATGACGGTCTCCTCCTGGAGCTCACAGCCAACTTGGCAAAAAGTTTCTAAGTGCCCACGGCCCTGCCGAGCTTTGGCGTCCGCCCAGCGCCGGTTCCGCAGTCGGCCTCGAATGACGAAAAATAACGGTCTCCTCCTGGAGCTCACAGCCAACTTGGCAAAAAGTTTCTAAGTGCCCACGGCCCTGCCGAGCTTTGGCGTCCGCTCAGCGCCGGTTCCGCAGTCGGCCTCGAATGACGAAAATGACGGTCTCCTCCTGGAGCTCACAGCCAACTTGGCAAAAAGTTTCTAAGTGCCCACGGCCCTGCCGAGCTTTGGCGTCCGCCCAGCGCCGGTTCCGCAGTCGGCCTCGAATGACGAAAAATAACGGTCTCCTCCTGGAGCTCACAGCCAACTTGGCAAAAAGTTTCTAAGTGCCCACGGCCCTGCCGAGCTTTGGCGTCCGCCTCAGCGCCGGTTCCGCAGTCGGCCTCGAATGACGAAAAATGACGGTCTCCTCCTGGAGCTCACAGCCAACTTGGCAAAAAGTTTCTAAGTGCCCACGGCCCTGCCGAGCTTTGGCGTCCGCCCAGCGCCGGTTCCGCAGTCGGCCTCGAATGACGAAAAATAACGGTCTCCTCCTGGAGCTCACAGCCAACTTGGCAAAAAGTTTCTAAGTGCCCACGGCCCTGCCGAGCTTTGGCGTCCGCCCAGCGCCGGTTCCGCAGTCGGCTCGAATGACGAAAAATACGGTCTCCTCCTGGAGCTCACAGCCAACTTGGCAAAAAGTTTCTAAGTGCCCACGGCCCTGCCGAGCTTTGGCGTCCGCCCAGCGCCGGTTCCGCAGTCGGCCTCGAATGACGAAAAATAACGGTCTCCTCCTGGAGCTCACAGCCAACTTGGCAAAAAGTTTCTAAGTGCCCACGGCCCTGCCGAGCTTTGGCGTCCGCCCAGCGCCGGTTCCGCAGTCGGCCTCGAATGACGAAAAATAACGGTCTCCTCCTGGAGCTCACAGCCAACTTGGCAAAAGTTTCTAAGTGCCCACGGCCCTGCCGAGCTTTGGCGTCCGCCAGCGCCGGTTCCGCAGTCGGCCTCGAATGACGAAAAATAACGGTCTCCTCCTGGAGCTCACAGCCAACTTGGCAAAAAGTTTCTAAGTGCCCACGGCCCTGCCGAGCTTTGGCCGTCCGCCTCAGCGCCGGTGCCGCAGTCGGCCTCGAATGACGAAAAATGACGGTCTCCTCCTGGAGCTCACAGCCAACTTGCAAAAGTTTCTAAGTGCCCACGGCCCTGCCGAGCTTTGGCGTCCGCCAGCGCCGGTTCCGCAGTCGGCCTCGAATGACGAAAAATAACGGTCTCCTCCTGGAGC
>NW_028232374.1:0-43020 GCF_054491065.1 Syngnathus leptorhynchus | reverse complement strand
GCGATCGCCCGCATCGAGCGTTCCGGTGAAGCCCGCCTCTCCGGTCGTAATCCGGTTCTCGCCGAGGACGGTGCCGTCGGGGTTCAGAAAGAGGACGTAGACAGCGCCTTGGTCGGCGCCGCTCGCGTCGTAACCGGGAACGCCGACCGCGACGTCTTTACTGCCGTCGTTATTGAGGTCGCCGATCTGCACGAGGGAGCTGCGAGCTGTCCTGAAAGGACAGAGCCTCGCTGAAGCCGCCCTCGAGTTCGCCGACCTTTTGCTGCGCGATGACGGAGCCGCCGGCAAGGACGAGGTTGGCGCTGGCGCCTACGAGGAGGACTTGAGCGGCCGCGCGGGCGACCGGAGAACGGAAGAGCATGGTGTCGGTTCCGAATTGCTGGGGGGGCAGTGGGAGCACAGGTGAGTTGGGCTTTAGTATAGGTGGGATCCCGCAGAACGGCCGGGCAGATCCCGTGGACCAAGAGACATCAATACAGGCGCGGCTCGGTGGGGAGGAGGAGGCGGCCTTGGGCGCCTTAGGAGCGGTTGCTCCCGAGCCGGGGGGCGCTGCGGCCCCTCTAGCAAGCGGCCCGACGGCCGACCGCGGCACGGCGGGTCGTCGTCGGGCTGGCGACGGTCGGGCTGACAGGCGCCGCCCTCGCGACGCTCGTGGGGGCGGCGGCGCCGATTTCGGACGTGGGCGAGATCATCGTCAACTTCTCGCTCTACACCGGCGTTCTCGCCACGCTGGCGGGGTGCTCGGTGCGCTGGGCGGGTGGCGCTGGGTCGCGCTCGCCGCGCTCGGACTGGCGCCTTTCACGCGTACCCAGCGCTTCGGCTGTACTGGCCGCTGGGCCCGAACGCGGCGGCTTCCAGCGCGATCGGATCGACGACCGCGAGCTCAGCGCGCGGGACGGCGTTTCGGGTGAACGGGCTGAGACGGGTTGGACGCGTTGCGACCGGCCCCTGCGTCCTTCGTTTTCGCCCAGGCCAACGTCAACTACAACAACACGGACGCGGGCGGCTTCTTGGCCTGGCTGGACGTGCTCGATCCCGACGTTCTTGGGGTGCTCGAGATCACCCCGTTTTGGGACCGCGTCCTCGAAGATCTCAGCGATCGCTATCCCTACCGCCTGTTCGAGCCGCTCAAGCCGGCGAGTTTCGGCTCGGGCTGCTATCGCGCCTTCGATCTCGAGCGGCGCGGTTGTGCCGACGCCATTCGCCGGCCGCTCCTACATCGAAGCGCTGCTTGCAACGGAGGCGGGGCCGCTGCAGGTGCTCTTGCTTCACCCGATGCGGCCGGGACTGGGTTGGGGAACCGACGAGCGCAACGGGCTGCTTCGGCACGTTGCGCGGACGACGGCGCTGCGCGACGACGCGATCGTGCTCGCCGACCTCAACGCGACCGGGCACTCGCCGATCTTCGCTGAATTCTTGGACACCACGGGGCTGCGCGATTCGCGCGAAGGGTTCGGTTGGTGCCCTTCCTGGCGCAGCGTGAAGCACGTCCCGGGATCTGGCTCGATCTCGACCACATCTTCGTTGGCGCGGGATCAGCGTTCTCGAACGGGCGGTCGGCCCCCAGATCGGTAGCGACCATCGGCCGATCTGGCGCGCTTGGCCGCTCGTCCGTAGCTTCCGCCCGAGGGGCCCGACCGCGGATTCCGCGCCGAGGTACGCTTGAGCCTGCGCCCGAGGCTGATCAGGGCCCGGAATATTCATTCATAGGCCTTTTAGGGGCCGTGAAGGCGTTTTTTGGGCGTGCCCGATGTACTCGGAAGCAGACGCAGTTGCGGCTCGCGGCTGCTTGCGTTTAATTTGGGGAGACCTATCCGGCTCCTTCTCCCTCTTCACCAGCTCAGCCTCCAAATGAAACCGACGCATCGCGCGTTCGCAGCCGCACTCTGCAGTGCCGCCTGCTCGCCAGCACGGCTACGGCCCAATCCAATGTCATCCCGGCACCGACGTCGCTCTCGGGCTCCTCGGCGGGATGAGCCAGGTCGCCCACGTTGGATCGTTCCCCAACGGCACGACGGCCATGGCCATGTCGACCACTTCTTGCAACTTCGGCACCGGTCGAAGTGCCGTGGCTTTCGACCGACGACGCTGCCCCGGGGCAGCCGATGCTCGAAGACCACCCGCTGATCTCCTTCCTGATCGCGCGCGAGTCCGACGGTCGCTTCCAGCAGATCTCGGACTACTCGTTCCTCAAGCACGGCTTCTTCGCACTCGCGAGCAGCCAGTGCACGCCCTGCAGGGCGGTGACCCGTTCGGTGGGGACTACCTCGGCATCGGTTGCTCGGACACCTACGGGATCGGCAACAACGGCGACAACTACTGGCTTGCCCCGGCCGAAGAGATCGACCCGTGGCTCGGTACTTGGGAAGCCGTCGGTTCGTACTTCGACGTCAACGGCGACGGCCAGCGCAGCTTCTTCGGTGGCGGCCTCGGCACGCTCGGGAACCGTGTCATCGTTAGCGATTGCGGACCTGAACGTCGCGGGCGCGGACTACTACTACCAGAGCTACTACGTCGTCCTCGGCGAGCCGGAAGCCAACCGTGAGAACAACTTCCGCACGCGCGAGTTCAACCCGAACTGGAACGGCAGTTCCTGGAGCATGAACACCGGCGGTTCGAACCTGAACACGACGGTGCTCGCCCAGTGGGACGGAGCGACCCTGACCGACGGTGCTGACGGCACTGACGACGGCCGCATCTACGTCGGCGTGAAGGTCACCGGCCCCGTGGACGGTCTCTACCACTACGAGTACGCGGTCCACAACCGTGACAACCGCGGTGGCGTCAAGAGCTTCAGCCTTCCGACGTGCAGCGATGCGCGTTTCCTCAACGCCGGCATGTCCGACGTTGACAGCGACGGCTCGAACGACTGGACCTTCGCTCAGTCGGGCTCGGAAGTCAGCTTCAGCACGAGCAACAACCCGATCCGCTGGAACTCGTTCTACAGCTTCTGGTTCGACAGCGACGCGGCCCCCGAGGCCCGCGGCGCGCTGATCGGCAACGACGGCAGTACCTTCGGCATTCCCGCGACCCAGGCCCCCGCTCTGCTGCTCAACGTCAGCAGCGTTGAGGGCTGTAGCTTCGGCGTGGCGCCCCAGGCCCACGCGTTCGACGCGAGCCCCCAGGCGACGCTTGGCAACGCTGCGTTTGGCGTGACGGTTGCGGGTGCGGATTCGCTCGGCGTGGTCGCGTCCTTCGTGAACCTCACCGCGGGCAACATCGACGCCGGCGCCGGCTGCACGATCCTGCCGAGCATCGGTGCGGGTCTACTCGCCCTCCCGGGCACCGTGGCTGACGCTGGCGGTACGGCAAACGTCTCGGTTCCGATCCCGAACTCGGCGGTGCTCGAGGGCTTGACCCTCAACTTCCAGGCGATCGCCGTGCGCGCTGGTGGGGGTCCCTTCTTCACCTCGTTCGATCTCTCGAACGGCCTGGCGATCCGCATCGGCGACGACGTCGACGGCTGCCTCTAGGCTCCCGGAGCTGACCCCTGTTGCGCGCTTCGGCGCCACCGGGGGATGAGAACGAGCCGCCCGAGTTCCACGTGAACTCGGGCGGCTTTTTGCGTGCGGGCGTCGCGGTTTCCGACCTTGGGGAAGCATGCGAATTCCCTATCTCCATGGAGCGTTGGTGCTCGCGCTGTCGGCCGGAGTCGCGGCACAGACGAACCTTCGTCCCGGCGCTGACTTGGCGGTCTTGGAGGTCTCGGGCCTCGTGCAGCGAGGCCACGCCGGTCCGCTGGGCGCGGGCGAGACGGCCTTTTCATTCGAGACCGTGGCCTGCAACGTGGGCACGACGGTGCTCCCGTGGATTTCGACCGACGCGGCAATGCCGATGGGGGACGACCACCCGTATATCGCGTTCCTCTTGGCCCGCGAAGCGGACGGGCGTCTGCAGCAGGTCTCGCGCTACGCGGCGGTCAAGCACGGCTCGTTCGCGCTGGACGAAGCGCTCTGTGGAAGCTGTCAAGCGAGCGGGATGGGGGACGCGCTCGGGCTTGGCTGCTCGGACACGTATAGCTTCCAAACCAACGGCAAGAACTAATGGTTGGCGCCCGCCCAGGAAGTGGATCCCTGGTTCGGGCTTTGGGAGCCAATCGGTTCGATGTTCGATCGTGGGTTCCGGCGGTTTCCCCACCGTTTGACGCGGATGGCAAACGCAGCTTTACGCAGGGGCAGGCGCTCAGTCTCGGTGCGATTGGCAATCGCTTGCACGCGTTGGATGTTGATTGGGGGTGCCGGGAGCACGCTACGTCTACCAGACGTACTACGTCGTACGAGGCGAAGCCGAGGGACTACGGGAGAACAACTTCGGTTCGCGTGAAGTCGAAATCGTGCCCGCGGTGGGCGGCTACCAAGCGCGTGATGTTGGGCCGAGCGTTGCCGGGAACGTGCTTGGGCATTGGCAGGGTGCAAGCGTAGCGTCGGGCGTGCTTCGGAGACCGAACGGTGTCGCCCAGGGCGGTCGACTGTACATCGGGGTGGTCGTCTCGGGGCCGACGGCCGGTCGCTACACTATGAGTACGCTGTGCTCAATCGAGACGTCGACGAAGGCGTGAGGGAGCTGCGGCTGCCGCTCTGCTCGGAAGCGACGCTTGCACAGGTCGGCATGTCGGACGTCGACGATGAGGGGGCGAACAACTGGGGTGGCGGCGTGTGGGCGACGAGCTTGTCTGGTCCGCCGCGGGCAATAGGTTGCGTTGGAATTCGATCTACAACTTCTGGTTCGACAGCGACGCGGGCCCGGCGCCTGGGCAAGCGGTCTCGTGCCGGGTGGGCCGGCAAGCGGGAACTTCGTTGCGGTCGGCACGTCGGTACCAACCGAACTGCGCGCGGTCGAGTTGGGGCCAGGTTGCGGGGCAGGTCCCTTGCCGCATGCGTTCGTGTCGGACACTCGGGGAGTGCTGAGCTCGGCAGTGCGACTTCGGATCAGCGTGTCCGGACTGCAAGCGGGTGATGACGTCTTGGGCCTACTCGGGGTTCGGCCCGGTCAGCAGCGCGGTCCGGCGGCTGCGAGGTGCATATGGGGGGCTCGTTGGAAGCGGCGTGTTGCCGTTACGTTTGGGACGGGCGGCGGGGGAGCCAGCGTGGCTCGACCTGGCGCTTCCGATTCCGGCGCGCGGCGCACTTGGAGGGGCGCAGTTGAGGTTTCAGGCACTCGTTCACCGCCCGGAGCCGTTGCAGCTGTTGTTTACGAATGGAATACGGTTCCGCTTGGGTGATCAGGCGGGGCGCTGCGGGAGCTAGTTTTGGACGCTCTAGCGGCCGATCTGGAGGCCGTGGAGCCCCGGGCGGACGCTCGGAGGGGTCTGAGCGGCTCCCGCTCGAGGCGGTTCGGGCCCGACGGAACTAGGCTTGGGGAACGCTGGGGCACTCGGCTGCGTCTGGACTTGTGGCACGGGTTGTCAGCGGGGCGCGGCCCCGTTGCAATAGCTCCTTCTGTTCCGAACTTTCGCCGAGACAACGTCCCCCGTGATAGCGACTATGCAATCCAAGCTCCGATCCGTTCTCATCACCGCCTGTACAACCGGCCTGCTCGCAAGCGGAGCCACTGCCCAGTCAACGTCATTCCCGGCACCGACGTAGCACTCGGGATCCTGGGCAACCTGGCGCAGATGGCGCACACCGGTTCGTTCCCGAACGGAACGACGGCGATGGCCATATCCACGACTTCGTGCAACTTCGGTTCGACTGAAGTGCCGTGGTTTTCGACCGACGACGCGGCGCCGGGTCAGCCGATGTGGACGACCACCCGCTGATCGCCTTCCTCATCGCGCGTGAGTCCAACGGCCGCTTCCAGCAGATTTCGGACTACTCGTACCTCAAGCATGGCTTCTTTGCGCTGGCCAGCAGCCAGTGCACGCCTTGTCAGGGTGGAAGCCCGGGGGGGGACTTTCTCGGTCTCGGGTGCTCCGACACCTACGGCACCGGCAACAACGGCGACAACTACTGGCTCGCACCCGCCTCGGAGATTGATCCCTGGCTTGGCACTTGGGATCCCTTCGGCTCGTTCTTCGACGTGAATGGTGACGGGCAGCGCAGCTTCTCGGAAACGGCGTTGGGACCCTTGGCAACCGAGTCAAGGTCAGCGATGCCGACCTGAACGTGGCGGGCGCCGACTACTTCTACCAGGGTACTACGTTATTCGTGGCGAGGCCGAGTCCAACCGCGAGAACAATTTCCGCACCCGCAAGTTCACGCCGAACTGGAATGGCGTCGCGTGGAACTTCAGCGAGGCGGCCCGGACCTGAACACGACGGTGCTCGAGCAGTGGGACGGCGCGACGGTGAAGTCAGCCACAACGGCGGCAACGATGGCCGGGTCTACATCGGGGTTAAGGTGACGGGACCGGAGAACGGCTCTACCACTACGAGTACGCCGTGCACAACCGCGACGCGATGCGTGGGGTCGGCGCTGTTCGCATTCCGACCTGTGATGGTGCGCAGATCTTGAACGTCGGCATGTCGGACGTGGATAGCGTTCGACCAACGATTGGAGCTTCGAGCAAACCGGTGGCGCCGCTGTGTTCTCGTCGGACGACAACCCGATCCGCTGGAACTCGTTCTACAGCTTCTGGTTCGACAGCGATGCCGCGCCGCTCGACAAGACCGTGACCTACAACCCGTTTGACGCGGGCAGTGGTCTGAACGCCATCGGTGTCAAGAACACGCCCTCGCCGGCGGGACTCTACAACGCCCAGATCGGAGCCGGATGTGGACTCGCCCCGAACCTCTACGTGACCGGTACGCCGGCGCAAGCGACGCTCGGGAACGGGTCGCTTGGCATCGTGGTCGACGCGGGTGAGCCGGCTGTTCTCGCGGGCGCGGTGTGCTCGGCTTCCAGGCCGGAACCCAGGACCTCGGCAGCGGCTGTACGCTCTATATGAACGGCACTGTCGGTTCCGGCGTCTTCCTGCTTGGTCTCACGACGACCGACGCGAGCGGTGAGGCAACCTTCCCGATCGCCATCCCCAACAACCCGTCGCTCGAGGGCATCGACTTGAACCTGCAAGGGTTCAGCATGCCGAGCGTTGGCGGCGGCCTGATCGCTGACTTCGACCTCTCGAACGGCGTTCAGATGCGCGTCGGCGACGACATCACCGACTGCCCGTGATCTGAGGGTCGGCCCGCTTCCGCGGAGCTCGGACGAACAGGCGACGTCTACTGGCCCGCGGCCGGTAAGCGTCGCTTTCGTTTTGGCCGGTCACTCTTCAATGGAGTCCAGCATCGCCTGGGCGTCTGCGCGGTCAGGCCACCGCTCGAGGACGTAGGCGAGGCCTTCGCGGGCGCGGTTCGGATCGCCGCTGCGATGTGGATCGAGACCATGAGCAGGACGGCGTCCGCGTTGTCGGCGTCGGCGAGGACCAGTTTCTGGAGGCGCGCGGCTACGCCGGGGTGCGTCGGGAAATGGACGAGGATGCCGCGCAGCTGCTCGAGCGCCGCTGTGCGGTCGCCGGTACGCATGGCCAGGTCGGCCAGTTGCAGGCGTGGCGTAGCGAGCGTGGGGTCGAGCGCGAGCGCTGCTTCGAGTTCGAGCCGTCCCGATGCGCGGCCTTGGGGACCGCCGCTCGCCAGGTGGAGCTGGCCGAGGAGGTTGTGGATGCGCGGCTCGTCGACGAGTGCGAAGCGGTTCACCGTGTCGAGGTGCCGATGGCACTCGTCAGCGTTGCGGCACGGGCGGAGCTTGCGGGCTCGAGCTTGCCAGCCTCGAAGAAGAGCTGCTCGCCGGTGCGCGCGTGGTACTGCATCAACCCGAGTGGGCCGTCAATGCGAGGTATCCAGCGGCTCCCAGCGCGGCGACACGCCTGCCCCCAGGAGCTTGCCATCGGTCTTCAGGCGCGGCGTTCTGGAGTGTGAGCGAGCGACGCTTGGCGAGGCGCCAGAGCGTGATCGTGGCGAGCGAGGCGAGCGAGGCAGGCCGAGTGTGAGCAGGAATGGGAGGAGGCTGTAGAGGTTGCCGAACGCGTAGACCGAAGCGGCGAAGACGAGCGCCATCGCGATCTCCTCCGGCCACGTGAAGTCGAAGGTTCGACGCGGCTTCTTGGTCGCTGTTGCGGACCGTCGGGAGGGGCCGAAGCCGAAGTAGAGGGCGTCCTTGGGGCAGACGTTCACGCAGTCGAGGCACTTCATGCAGCCGGTGTCGACTACCTGACCAAAGCGCGCGACCTCACTTCGAACGTCGATGTTGCTCGTGCAGGTGGCGGTGCAGTGGCCGCATCCCTCGCATGCGTCGGTGACGCGGATGCGCCCGGGGGCGACGCGGTCAGCGGCGGTGAAGATCGCGCCGTACGGGCAGCCGTAGGTGCAGAAGCCCTTGGAGCCGAAGAAATAGACGATGACGAATCCACAGACTCCAAAGGTGAGCAGCCCGATGCCCCAGCCGGGGAAGCGGGCCCAGAAGTCCTCCGTGACGAGCTCCAGCTCGGGAGCTGGAACGGCGATCTCAGGTCCCATGCCGAGCCAGCCGGCGAGCAGGGGCAGGCTGGGGAAAACGAACATGCGCAGCGCGGCGTACGTCGGGACCAGCATCAGTAGGCGCGAGCGAATCGGCCGTGGCTTGATTCCAATCCGCCCCAGGATCCACGCGCAAAGATCTTGCAGGGCGACGACGTGGCAGGCCCAACCGCAAAGAAGCGGCGAGGATCAGCGTCGAGAGATGAGCAGAACGAACAGGATGAAGCCGGCGTTCACCAGGCCCATGGTGAGCGTCTGGCCAGCTTCCGAGGGTTCGAGTGGAGTGAGCGTTGAGCCCGACGTTAGCCAGTGGGCGGGACGTGCAGGGCGATCGCGACGTGGATCCCGATGAGGACGGTGGCTCGCCAGCGTCCGCGCTTGGATGGGCGCGGCTCGCCGCGAGGGCCCTGGCGGCCCGGAGGCGGGAGAATGTCGAGCGACGCGGCGGTGGGTGCTGCGGCTCGGTGCGGGTCGAGGAAGCTGCCATGGAGCGCCTGGGGTCTGTGCCGATAGCTCGGGGCCGTGTAGCTGGGAGCTTGCGCTGCTTAGCTCGGCCCGACCGGCGACCATACGCGATTCGCGCGTCCGATGGAGCTGCGCGGAACGCGCATTGGGCTCGTCGGTCGCGGGGCTCCAGACTACCGCGCGGACGGCGCGCGTGTTGGTGGATCTGCTCCGAAGCGGCCGGTCCCTAAGACTGCTTCGGACGGAAGATCTCGACGACTTCCGGATTGCCTTCGAGAAACGGACCGCCGATCAAGTCGATGCAGTAGGGGATCGCGGGCATGACCGCGTCGAGGCACACGCGGATCGAGCCCGGCTTGCCGGGCAGCGTGACCACGAGGCTTTGACCCGCGATGCCGGCGATTTGGGGCGGTCCAGACAGGATGGCGGTCGGGACGCCTGCATCGAGCGATGCCAAGCGCATCTTCTCGCCGAGCCGGGAAGCATCTTCTGGCACACGTCGCGAATCGCTTCGGGCGTGACGTCGCGCGGGGCGGCCCCGTGCCTCCGGTCGTGCAGATCAGTGCACAGCCAATCTTCTCGAAGTCCCGGATGGCGTCGGAGATCTCCTGCCGCTCATCGGGGACGATCCGGCGCAGGAAATCGCACTCCGTAACGAGGTAGTCGCGGAGGGCTTCCTCGATCGCGGGTCCGGAGAGGTCTTCGTACTCGCCTTCGCTGGCGCGGTCGGAAACCGTGAGGATCCCGATCTGGGGCTTTTCGTCGGCCATGGATGGTTGGACGTGGGTCCACGCGGGTCGGGGGCTAACGCCGATCCCGAGCGTTGATCGCGTGTGGGGCGCGCAGTAG
This sequence comes from Syngnathus leptorhynchus, assembly GCF_054491065.1. Classification (NCBI taxonomy): domain Eukaryota; kingdom Metazoa; phylum Chordata; class Actinopteri; order Syngnathiformes; family Syngnathidae; genus Syngnathus; species Syngnathus leptorhynchus. The sequence continues at coordinate 33,254 of NW_028232374.1, read as the reverse complement.
AACAGGGAATCCCTGCGGTGCAAGTATGGCACGATCTTCTCCTCCCGAGCCCCAGCCCGACCCTGCTTCGCAGCGCCTAGCGGCCAATTTGGCGGCCCTCGACGGGGTTGATCCGGCCCTGGGGCAGCGGCTGCGGCTCCCCGTCGACGGCGGCCATGTGGTGCTCGATGACCCGCGTGGCCCGCGCTACCGGTCGCACCAGTCCGAGTACGCCCTGGGCCTCGAGCCGGATGCGGTCTCCGAAGCGTTGGGCTCGGCAGGCGCCGCTCCGCTGGTCTTCGGGATCGGTCTCGGCGAACTCGTCGTCGCAGCCTCGCCTCGGGGGCGAGCGTAAGCGCCTGGGAGCGCGACCCTGGCTGATGCGTGTCTTTTTGGCGCGCTACGACGTGCGCGAGGCGCTCGGCACAGGACGCCTGCGGCTCATTTTGGGAGCCGACCTGGTGTTGCTCGAATGCGCGCACTTCAGCGTGTCGCGAAGCATGCCCTGCTCGCCAAGCTCTACGCGCGAGAGTTGGAGTTCCTTCAACTCGGCCGGGCGCGCCTTGGTGTCGCGGCTGTCTGCGAGGGCGGCCTGTTCGTCGGCGCGGTCAGCGGCGCGTTGCGAAAGAAGGGCCTCGTGCCGTACACACTGGACGTCGAGCGCTTAGCGATCGAAGAGCTCGCTTACTCGCTTGCACGCCTCGCGCCCTCCTTGGTTCTGTCGATCAACTATCGCGATGGGCTGGCTGAGTTTTGCACGGAACGCAAGGTCCCGCTCCTCGTCTGGGAGATTGATCCGTGCCTCTCGTTTCTTGCACCGCTCGCGGCGCCGTGCCCTGAGGTCTACATCTTCACGTACCGGCGCCGCCACGTGAGCCTCTACCGATCGGCAGGTTTCGAGCATGTGGCGTACATGCCTCTTGCCGCGGACCCAGATCTCCGATGCCCTGTCGAGCTGCGTGCGGAGGAGCGGGGAGCGGTACGGCGTCGATGTCGCGTTCGTCGGCAGCAGCTTGCAGCGCGAGGGAGCGGCGTGTGCGCGCGGTGGCTTGAGCTGACCCGCGCAGAACAGTTCGGTTCGCACGGAGCCTCGCGAGTGGATGGGCGCGAGCTGATGGCGGATGTGGTCCAGCGCTTCCGCGACGAACCGGACCCAAGCGCCGCGTTTGAGGCGCACTTCGAGGCCGTGACGGGGGATTTGCGCGAGCGAGCGAAGGCGTCCGGAGGCGAGGGACCCATTGCAGATCTTGGGTGAGGTTGTCGCCGCAGGTCGGCGGGCGGGCAGCCTCGCGGGGGTCCGTGAGCTCGATTCGGGGCTCATGGTCGACGTCTGGGGCGATGCCTGGCTGGCAGGCGGTCGAGGGCGTGCGCTACCGGGGGACGGCGGGGCATACCTACGAGTTGAATCGCATCTACTCCGGTGCGCGGGTGCAGATCGACCTCTCACGTGCCTACCAGCCGACATCGTGACCATGCGGGTGTTCGACGTGCTTGCTTGCGGTGGCTTCGTTTTGGCCGAGGCGGGCGCGGCGCTGGGCGAGCTTTTCGAGGTTGGGCGCGAGTTGGCGGTTCACAAACGGACCCGGGACCTGGGTGCGCGCGTGCGCTACTACCTTGATCACCCAGCTGAGGCGGCGGAGTTCGCGAAGCGGGGACGTGAGGCCGTTCTAACCCGACACAGCATCGCTGAGCGTGTCGATCAAATGTTGCTTCGCATCGACGGTTGGGATCGGAGCGGCGCGAGGCTATAACGCGCCCATGAAAGGTCTCTTCAAGTTTCTTATCGTTCTTGTCATCCTCGCCGGCCTCGCGATTTTACGGGGTCGGGATTGTACCTCGATACCGTCGCCAAGAAAGCGGTCGAGAAAGGCGGGACGTATGCGCTCGGCGTTCCACAACCCTCGACGTAGCAGCCCTCGATCTGCGCGGAGGTAAGTTTGCTCTCAATGGGCTTCAAGTTGCGAACCCTGAAGGTTTCGAGGGCGAACGCTTTCTGGGTCTTGACGGGATTACACTCGAAGTCCCGTTGACCGCGCTTCTTGCCGATCCGATTGAGGTGGATCGGCTCGTTATCGACGGTTTCTCGCTGGATCTCGAGCAACGCTCCGCGGAGTCGAACGCGAAGGCGATTCTCGCAACCTCCAGCGCCTCGGGGGCTCGGAAACCGAGCCGACGGAGCCGGCCGCGGAGGAAGGGGCCGGCGGGAAGCGCCTCACGATCCGCGAGGTCGTGATCAAGAACGTTGGGGTTTCGGCGAAGATCGAAGCGCTTGGGAAGCAGCTCGCGGACGTTGAGCTCACGCTGCCGGAATTCACGCTCAACAACGTGGGCACCGAGAGTGGTGGAGAGACCGTCGCGGAGCTGACGCGCACGCTGCTGCAAGAAGTGCTTGCGCGAGTTTCGAAGGAGGGCGGCGGGTCCTGCCGGAGGATCTCCTGCAGGGCATGAATCAGGGACTTGCGAACCTCAAGGCTTCGGCGGCCGGTGCGCTCGGTGGGGCGCGCGAGGCGCTGGATCAGGGTCTGGACGCGGCCAAGGACGAGGTCGAAGGCGAAGTGGACGCCCGCCAAGGACAAGCTCAAGGAGGGTCTCGAGGGGCTCGGGAAAGGACGCCGACAAGGCGCTCAACGACGCGGCAAGGGGCTTGGCGGGCTACTGGGCGGAAAGAAGAAGGACGGCGAGTAGTTGCGGGGTGGCTCTCGCGAGAGGGCTGCACGCCGGCGGGCCCATCCGGGTGGCCCATCCGGGTAGGCCCATCCGGGTAGACTGGATTCGATGGCGCGGCACCGGCGAAGACGCCGGTGCGCGCCGTTCTTATGCTGGCTCTTGGGCGAGTTCCAAGGCGCGGATACCCCGCCGAGCGCGGAACCAGGCCAGAGCGTCTGCATGATGCCGCCCGTGGTGAACGCCAGGAGCGCCGATTGAACCCCAGGGAGCGGGCTCGCTTGGACCGCGTAGCCAAGGGCGAGGCCGGTCACGATTAGGTAGAGGAGCACGGCTTTCTGTGATCGCCCGCGTCTCACGGCGATGAACGAGCGCACCTTGGTACCAGCTTTGGAGCGCGGCGTAGGCCGGCATGAGCGCGGCGAGGGGGAGCGCACGACGAGCGAGCTCGGCGAGCTCCGGCGGTAGGCCGCAGACGCTTTTGAACCAGTAGGCCGAGAGCGGTGTTAGCGCGACCAGCAGGAGAACGCCCGAGAGGCTGAGGGCGAGCGTAAGCCGAAGCGCCGGAGGGCGCGCGCGCCTCCGGGTCAGCGAGGCGGCTGACGACGACTTCGTTGTAGGCCATGCCAAGGAACGCAAGAGGAAGACGAATCCGTAGAGCGGCGCCCATGCGGCGAAAGACGCCGTCGGCTGCTCCATACGCGCCATTGCGGCGGAGCCGAGCGGTTGCACGCCGAGTGTGATCAGGGGCGTAACGGCAAGCGGAGCGTAGAACGAGATGAAGGAGCGAAGGTCGAGTGTGCGTTCGCCCGGCGGCTCTGACGCTACGTGCTCGGTCACGGTGCGGCGCGCGACCATCGCGATCCAGATCGCCTCGACGACAACGGCGGTGGAAAGCGCAAGTGTGCCGACGGCGATTCCGGGCAGCCCGCCGATCGCGTACCCGCCGAAGAGAATGCTGAGGTTGGCAACCAGGCGGACCAGCGTGCCGATCCCAACACTGCGTGACTGTCCGTAGCGGATGAGGATGCCCTGGTGCATGCGCCGATGCGCGATGGCCCAGGTCCAGGGCGTCATGAGGCGGAGCCCCAGGCGAGCGGGCTCCAGCACGGGCTCCGGGGCCTCGATCCAGCCGCGTGCGATCACGTCGAAGAGCGGCGTGAAGGCGACCGCGACGTGCAGGAGCGTGAGGCTGATTCCAGCCGCCGTCATGAAGCGATGCAGCTTGCGGTACGAGGCGGCGTCGACGACCAGGGCCGTGGCCGCGGCCAGCAGCATGATGATCGGAGCCTCGATGAGCAGCGAGAGTGGCAACACGACCGAGGCGTAGGCGGCCAGGTGGATCTCGGGGTTGGCCATGCGCGCGACCACCGCTGAGAAGAGCGGCATCTCGACGCCCATCAAGAGCCAGCTTGCCGCGAGCGGTAGCCAGAGCCGTAGCACGCTGCGCTGGGTCAGCGCGGTGGGGCGGCTTGCTTGCGGGTGGAGTGGGGTCATGGCTTCGGCCGGTGGCGCGGCATTGTCAGGCGGGTCGAGCCGAGGGCCAGTGGCGCTGCAGATCTTTCGGCGCCGAGCGGAGAAGCGCGGCTTGTGGACGTCAAAGGCGGCGTCCCGGACGTGTTCAGGTAGAGTTCGGGCAGGCCGGATGTGGGCGTCTGGACCGGGGGCGAGGAGCTGTGGCCGGTGAGCCCGCATCTACGGAAGCAATGAGCGAGACCACGCGAGAGACTACGGAGTGCGGCGACGACTCGCTGGGGCGGGGCTTTGTCGCGATAGCGGTCGGGTTGGCATGCTTGGCGACGCTTGGGCTCAAGTTCTGGCTCAATGCGGACCGGACGATCCCGGGCTATGGCGACATCTCGTACTACGCGACGCTGGCTCAGAACTTGGCCGCGGGGCGCGGCTTCGTCATCGACTACATCCCGGACTTTCTCACGGTCCGACAGGCATTCCGCAGGCGGCGAACAGCTATTGGATGCCGCTCGCGTCGCTGATCGGCGCGCTTGGCGTCTTGGTGACCGGAGCGGCTATGCCGGGTGCGCAGGCTGCGATGATTGTGGTCACGGCGTTCGCGCCTTGGGTCGTTTACTTGTTGGGGCGGGATGTCTTTGGGTCTTCGCGGGTCGGCGTGATCGCAGCCTGGCTCGCGGTGCCGTTTCACCTCTTTATGGTTTCCGCGAGTCTTCCGCTCACGCACGGCCCGATGTTGGTGTTCGGGAGCCTGGCGCTCTGGGCGCTGCACCGCACTCGGGATGAGGTGCGCTTCGCCAAATGGGCGGGTGCGTTGATCGCGCTCGCCCACATGAATCGCAGCGACGGCGTGCTCTTTTTTCGGAGTCGCTTGGGTCGTCCTGCGCTTTGGAGGGCGCCAGCGGATTGGGTGGCGTGGGATCGGAGCGCGCCTCGCGCGGCTGGGGCTGGCGTACGCGATCGTCATGGCGCCGCTGTGGTGGATCAACGTGCGGAACTTCGGGGCCCCGCTCCCGACCGGGTTGGCGCGACTGGTGTTTCTTCCGACTTACGCTGGGCTGTATTCACTGCCGGAGAGCGTGACGTTCGCGCGCTTTTGGGAGATGGGACTCGATGCGATCCTGGCGCAGCGCTGGCGATCGATTTCGACCTGCGCGGAAGCGCTAGTGCTGGACTTTGGCCGCAGCCGAGGTGCGGAGGGCGGAGAGTCGTTGCGCTGGGCGGGGGTCGCGCTGTTCGTGCCTGTGGCGTGGGTCGGGTTGCTCGTGCGCGCTCGACGTGAACTCCTGGGCGCAACGGCTTGGATCGGGTTCGCGTTCTTCCTCTACGGCGTGCTCTATGCCGCGACGGGGCCGGCTTCGTTTCACGCAGCGCTCTTCGCGTTCTTTCCATTCCTCTTGCTCGGCGCCGGGTCGTCGATCGACTACGCAGCACGCCGCTTGGCGTTTGGGGCGACAGATCGTGCGCGTTGGGCTGATCGTTGTGAGCGTAGCTGGAATCGGCTTTGCGAACGTGCGGCTTGCTGGCAACGAGCTCGAGCAGGGGGTTTGCTTGGCTCAAGCGCCAGGAGTCGTTCCACCGGATGATCGTGCACCGGGTACTGGAGCCGCGGGGACTCACGGGCGAGCGCATCTTCGCGCAGCAGGTGCACCAGCTGCATGCGAACACGGGGCTTGCGTGGGTGAGCCTGCCCTTCGAACCCGAGCCCGTCATCCGCGCGATCGCGGAGCGGCTTGACGTTAGTCACGTCCTGCTCATCGGCCGCCCGCAGCCGTCGGAGCTCTATCCGGCGCCGTTTCTAATCACCCAAAGCAAGAGCTACGAGCTCGTGTTCGCCGGGGACCTTCCGGGCGGCCGGGTCGGGCTCTTCCGGATTCTCCGCTAGACCGCGATCGCACGACCGGTGCGGGACGGTAGAGACGCCGGGAAATTCAGAGTCTCGAAAATGCTCCTTTGGCGACCGCGTAGGCGGCCGCTGAGACGATTCCCATGATGAAACAACCGCTTGGCGTTCTGTTCCCCGTCCTCCTGTCCGCCTGCACCGTCTCCGGTTCGATCGAGTCAGCCTGGAGTCGTTGGACCTGGAGAGCGTGAGCCGCCCGACTGCGGTGAACGCGGGAGCGGAGATCCACATTGCAAATCTCGCGGGCGAGGTTGAGCTCCATTCGGTGGCGGGTGACCAACTCGTCGTTGAAGCGCAGGTCTACAGCGACCAGCTCGAACTCATTGATCGGATGACGTGGAGGCAGTACGACGATGGTGAAGGGCACGCCGTTTGGTGTTTGAACTACCCGCTCGGGGAGTTCTCCCGGTTCCACTACCCACTAGACGGTTCGTCGGAGACGAGCACGACCTTCCTGGGCGAGCAGGTGCGCATCGGTTCGCGCAAGAAGGGCAACACTCCGACGGTGTTCGCCGACCTCTCCATCGGTGTACCCAAGGGGACCGTGCTTCACGTGCGTTCAGTACTTGGGCAGATCGAGGCCCGGGGTGTCGACGGCCGAGTTGAGCTTGTGCTTGGCGCGGGCTCTGTCGTTGCGTCCGAGGTGAGTGGAGCGAGCTTCAGCGCGAAGACCGGCTCGGGCTCGATCGATGCCTCGGGAGTTCGGGCTGCGAGCCTGAAGTTGCGCTCGGGATCCGGGCGGATCCGCATCGACGGCGGTCAAGCGGACTCGTGTGCGGCCTGGACGGGGTCGGGCAAGATCGAGATGCTCGCGATGGAGGGTGGCTCGCTCGAGGTCGAGACCGGTTCCGGCTCGATCGATGTCGGCGACTGCGGCGGAGCGTCGCTGCGGGGCGCGGACCGGCTCTGGGTCGATTGCCCTCGAGGGGACTTACTGCGAGTCCCAGGTCGTTTCGTCGGGCTCGGGTAGCATCAAAATTTCATCAGAGCTCGCAGGCGCCGCGCAGCTGACCGCGGCGACCGGGTCGGGGAGCATTGTTGTTCGCGGCAGGCGATGCTCTTGAGTTCACGCTGAGCGCAGCGTCAGGGTCCGGTGGAGTTGAAGTGGGGTACTCGGACGCGACACTGAGGCACTCGGGATCGCGGGTCACGGGTGCAACCCGCGGGGACGGAACGACGCGAATCGAGCTGCGAAGCGGCTCGGGCAGCTGCGAGCTGCGCCCCTGACCGGCGGGCTCAGTTCATGAGCTTGCGCAGCGCTTCGATCGGCGAATCCGGGCCGACGATGAGCGTTGTCGCGTTCGGCGAGAGCGTGCCGCGTTCGCGCTCGTCGTCGAGTAGGTAGGTCACGACACTCCCGTCTGCGAACAGAGCGTTGAGCGCGTTGGCATGGTTCATGCCGTCGTGGTTGCCGCAGGCCCAGAAGAACCTCGTCGCCGCGAGTCGGAAAACTCGCGAGCGGGTATCGCTTCTGGTCGCGGCCGGCGTAGCTCGATATGGCGGCCGGTAGCGCGGTTGGGTCAGCGAACCACTCCTCCGGTGCTCCAGGAGGGTGCCGCTCGGGGTTGCCGCTCGGGGTTGCCGGGGCAGAGGAGCAGCCGTGCGTGTTCGGCATCGGAGGGCCAGATCCCCTCGGCAATGAGGGCACCGAAAAAGGCGACTCCGCTGCTTTGGGGAGCTTGGCCGCGGGCGTTGGCGTAGTCGACCAGGGCAGCGTACACGCGGGCGAGCTGGACGCGGCAACGCTCAACGTCGGACGTAACCGGCGCGGAGGGCTCGGAACCGCCGCCGCAGCTAGGGACGAAGAGGGCGAGTAGGAGGCTGAGTGCAAGAACGGGCGGGCGCATGGTCGAGGTGCTGGCGGGAACGGAGGCTGCCGGTCGAGGCAGGTGCGAGAAGCGGCGTGCGCGGAACGAGGTCGCCGCAGCTCCAGGCTACAATCCCGGGCGCAGGCGTAGCACGCTTCGATCCGGCCGCGTCAGGTCGGGAGTCGAGCGTGCGTCCTGTGGAGGACCCGTTTGAGAGTCGGCAATCGATTACTTCCCCGCGAGCACACACTGGCCCGGGGTCGGGCGCTACGCCCGCGAGTTCGTTCGCGGGCTTGTCGAGCTATCCGAGTGTCCAGAGCTGCTGCTAATCGATATCGGGGGCGAGCGCCGGACGATCGGTGAGCCGCACTTGGGACTGGCCGCGGCGCCGCGCGGACGGGTCCGCCGGGTCAAGCTGCGCGCGCCGCGGCGGGTGTTCCAGGGACTGCACCGGCGGACGGGGTGGGGTGTTGATCGCGTCTTCGGAGGAGTCGATCTCTTTCACCGCATTCATGCCGACTGGCCGCCGGTCTCCGGAGCGATTCAGGTTCAGCCCTTTGGCGAGCTGCCCGCTCCAGGCTCGCAGGCGGAGGAGTCCGTCGGTCGCGACCTCGCAAAAGCGGATCATGTGCTCGCCATGAGCCGACATGGTGCGGCCGAGGTGATCCGGCGTTTCGGGCTTCCGAGGGAGCGGGTACACGCGGTCCCCGATCGGCTCGGACCAGTGGTCTCGTGCGCTTCCGGTGACGCCAGCTCGCCTGACGCCGCCGCGCGTGTTGGTTCTTGGCGCTACGCGAACGGTGCGCCGCCATGTCACGATCCTCCGGGCATTCGAGAAGCTGCATTCCCAGGGACTCGCCGGGGAGTTGCTTTGTTATGGCGGCGCCGGCGACGCGGCCGAGGGCGTTTGCTGCGGCGGTTGCCGCGTCGCCGGCGCGCTCGGCGGTACGCTGCGAGCCTGGGCGTGAAGCAGACGCGCCGCGCGTCGTCGCGGAGTCGTCGGTGTTGGTTCACCTGACCGAGGGCGAAGAGAGTGCGGTGACGCCGCTCGAGGCGTTTTCGCTGGGGACGCCGGTCGTGGCGACCGAGCTGGGGGCGTTCACCGAGGTCTTGGGTTCGGAGGCGATCTTCGTCTCGAATGACGAGGCAGACGCCGATGCGCTTGGTCTGGCACACAAGCTCGCGCAGGCGATCGCGAGCGCGACGGACGTCGATGCGGAGAAGCGCCGCCGGTTGTTGGCGGGACGCTACACCTGGCGAGGCAACGCGCTTGCAACGATCGAGACGTGGAACCGCATCCTCGATGCAGCGCGTTGAACTCCCGGATTCCAGCGTCAGAGTGCGGTCAAAGCTCGTAGGCAAGGCTCAGCAAGAGCTGCTCCGTGCCGGGGTTCGTGCTGCCGATGCCAGCGTTCGAGATGTGGTCATAGGCGAGTCCGAGGCGTAGGCGCGCGGCCAGTCGTACGCTGGCTTCGATCGCGGAACGAAACTCGATCGGTGAGCCGAGTTGCAGCTCGTCCCCGTCGCCCTCCTCGAACAGTCCGAGGCTGAAGTTGGGGCTGATGCGGATCGACGGATGGATGTCCCAGTCGTAGCGCAGTCCGGCATAGGCGTAGCCCGAGTCATCGCCGAAGATCATGACTCCCATCTGCGGTCGAAGCTCTTTCCAAGGGAACGGATAGAACTCGCGATGGCCGAATCGAGCCTCGAAAACCCGCGGAACTCAACTGCCGGTCGCCGTCACTGACTTGGATGTAGCCGCCGTGCACTGCGACGACATCCGGGTCTAGGCCTTGGCTAGACGTTTGGCACGCGGCGAGCGCGGTGAGCGCGATGGACGCGAGTAGGCGTTGGGGGGGGAATCATGCGGTCGGCGCGCATGATGGTCTTGCCGGGAGTCGCCCGCCAGTCGCACGAATGAGAAATTCACTCGCGACTCATCCGCGCGCAGGTCACGGTTCGCTTGGGAGCGAATGCGAAACAGCGTCTGGAGAGGGGGTCGCCATGTGAAAAGGGCAGGCAGGCTCCCTTCGGACACCGCCGCCGCACTGGATTCCCCCCCTGCGCAGCCGCGGATCATGACGACCCCAGATGGGACTCGCGCATGCACGTGAATGCGGGCGCGAATCTAAATTCAGCATAGGTCGGTTCGGGGGGTGTTCAACCCCCCGAAGTGCCGGGCTTCAAGCCGACAGCTTGTGTATGCGCTACGTACGGTGTGTGGGGCGGGAAATCCCGAGGGGCGAACTACGACGTGTGCTGACGCACCGAACGCTACTGGCCGGCAAGGTTGAGTTGTTCGAGCAACCCAGCGTGCTCAGGGAAACGACCCGAACCGTTTCGCCAAGCGCTGATCGCGGCCTCGCGGTCGCCGTTCTGCATATGGAGGTTGCCAAGGAAGAGGTAGGTCTCAGCGTGCTTGTCGTTGGGCTGTGCCGAGTCCTGTTGCTCAATCAATACCTTCGAAGTTGTGAATCGCCTCACTCTGCTTGCCGAAGATGGGCGGCCAGAAAGACAACGAGGCAGCCTTGTTGAAGCGCGCGTCCCAGTGGTTCTCGTCCAGCGCGAGGGCGGCGTCGAAGACCTTGTCTGCTTTGGTTGCCCACTTCCCAGCGAGCGGACCCTCGCCGACCTCGAAGATCTTCTGGAGGTACGCCGAGCCAAGCTCGACTTGGACGTCGGGGTTGTTGGGGGTCTTGCTCGGCGGCCAGCTCATAGAGCGGAAGGACTTCGTCGAGGAGGCCGGCTTCCCGGATCTCCTGCCAGTATTCCTCGCGTTGGAGGCCGGAGAGTTCGCCGCTTGTGAGCAGCGCGAAGATCGCGCGGGGATCCGAGGTCTTGCTGAGCTCTCCCGGACGGGCGGAGCTGGGGCCTGTCAGTTCGTCCTCGACGGCGGCTGCCGTCTCGCTGGCGGGGGCCCCATCCGCGCTCGGCGAGCAAGCGCTCGAGGGTGGCTTCGACGTCGAGCGCGCTCTCGCGTCGAGAGCTATCGGCGGGGCTTGCGAGGCCCGCGGAGGCCAACGCGCGAGCGGAGCTCGTCGTTTTCGCTTGCGAGCGCATCGAGCCGCGCTTCCAACGCGGCCAACTCGAGGCCATCGGCCGCGTTTGTCCCTGCGGCGCGCGAAGGGGTTGCTGGATCCGGGGTAAGAATGAATGCCATCAGGGCGGCAACGACCGCGGCGATCAGAACGGTTGACAGGTGCTTCATGGCGAATAGCTAGGGGCGAGGGGCGGAGCGCGATCCGAAAGGGCGCGCGGTTGGTTGTCGGGACGGCGGTCGGGTCAGCGGGCTGTATCGCCGGCGGAGTCCGGGAGAACCAGCCGCAGCTCGTTCGGCGCCCGTTCGCAGGTCGACGTTGAACTCCTGCGGGGCGCCTCCGCGGACGCGGATGTCGAGTTGTGCCGGAGTGACGGGTAGGTTGTCGATCAGGGCGCGTCCACGGGAGTCGGTTGTCACCGGGCGGAACGTGAGCTGCTGCCCGCTTCCGGATTCCAAGACGTTGACGAGGGCTCCCTCGACGGGAGCGCCGGCGGTATCGACCAACGTCAGCGTCAAGCGGGACCCAGGCGGAAGTACTAGGCGCTGTAGGGGCGTTTCAGCGGAGGCGAAGAACGGTTCGCCGCGTCCCGGGGCAGTGTGCCCTGGGACGCGATAGCGCTGACTCGGTAGGAGCCGGGCGCGAGTGGGGCGAAGGTGAACATGCCAGAGCGATCAGTCGCCAGGCGGCCAGCGAAGGTTGCCTTGCCGTCGTCCGCGAGCTTCTCGAGCATCAAGAACGCGCGGTCTACGGCGTCGCCGTTCTCGTCGACGATCTGACCACTCGCCTCGAGGTCACCAAGTTGGATGTCGTGCGGCACCTCGCTCCAATCGGGAAGCTCAACTCGTTCGATGAGGACGAGCCCCTCGCCCATACCAAGCGTGCGGAAAATCAGGTGGCTTCCGGGGAGGAGATCGTTGAACTCGTAGGCGCCCTTTTCGTCAGAGCCGCTCGCGATCCAGTCCTGTTGACTGTCGAACGTATCCTCGCGGCCGAGACTGAGGACGACGTTCGGAGCGAGGTTGCCCTGGGAATCGAGGACGTCCCCGAAAAGGCGCATGCCGCCCCGGGCGCGTCCGACATCGACGGTCGTTGTGACGCCTGCCGTGAGTTCCACGGGGACGACTCTCGGGGGACGGTTTGCCGGCGACTTCAACGTTGCCGAGACAACGACAGTGGTGAAGCCACTCGGGAGGCTTCCCAGTTCGTAATAGCCGTCGGTGCTTGTGAGTGTCTCGTCGAACGACATGCACGGGCGTGTACCGCTCAGATCGACGGCGGCGACCACGACCATGCTCGACTCCCAAGGCCGCCCATTGTCGTGGAACACGCGGCCCTCGACCTTAGCGCCCGTCTCGAGTTCGAGCATCAGGGGCTCGACGACGCCGGCGGGGTCCAGGCGCTCGCTCCAGCGAGCTCCGTACCCGGAGGCGGTCGCGCGCAGAATCTGCTCGGTGCTGCTTAGGTGCGGGAGTTCGAAGGAGCCGTCGACGGCCGTGCGCGTTGAGACCGGAATCCACTCGGGGACGTCCTCAGCGGCAAGCGGTAGGGCCTTGGTCGGCGTGTCGGTCTCGCTCACGATCCACGCGTTGGCGAGCGGGGCGCCACTCTGGGCGTCGAGGGCGAAGCCGCGCAGGCTATAGCCGGCCTCGAGCGTGGCTTCGATTCGCGGAGCCCCGGAGGCGAACTCGAGAAGCTCCGGGGCCGCGCCACAGTGCGTAGCCTGCGGCGAAAACGGAGACGGAGTATCGGCCTGGATCGAGGTCCTCGACGCGGAACGTGCCGTCGGGGGACTCGAAATGGCGCGTGGTCGGTGGGCGAACGTTGGAGTAGTCCTGCTCGGGGAGCAGGTACAAGCGAAGCTGGAAATCGGCGAACCGGTGAGCGCATCGAGGACGCGGCCGGAGAAGTTCGGGCCTTCGAGCGCCGGGGGAGACGCGCCCGCCGACTGCTCCGAGTCCGTCGGAAGCGGCTCGCGCTGAGAGCGCGATTCGAACTCGGGCGAGGTTGCCGGATCGGGCCACCGCTCGCCGGCCACGAGTTCCTGCTGGCCGCCCGCGTGCACGACCCGTAGCGAGCCCGCAAGGACTTGAATTGTCGCTTGCCCTGCACCGATGCGGGCGAGCAGATGCGTAGCGGCGCCGGGTGGAGGGTGAGCTCGGCCGTAGCTGTATGTTCGATAACGGGGAGCGGCATCGACCGTAACTAGCTCGAGATAAGGCGTGCTCCACTGGAACGCGGTCCCGACGGGCAGTGTGTTCACTGCGAAGCTGCCTTCGGGCGCGGTGCGCAACTCGAAGGGAAACGCCAGCTACCGTGCTTGTATCGTCGCGCGCGCGCCCGTTGTTCGGAAGGAGCCAGGGGAGGAAGAGCACTAGCGCTGCCGCTACGGCGGCGGCGGCCCATGATCCGCGCCGAGATGGAGTTCGGGCACTGGCGTGGGGGCGGTGGCTCGGAGCGAGGAGGGCGGGCGCTGCTGCCGGAGGAACGCGCCAGCTGCGCATCGATTTCGGACCACAGGGCCTGGCGAAACTGGTGAGCTGGGCGCGCGGGAACGTAGGCGTGCTTGAGCAAGCGTCGCAGATTGCTGTCGAGTGTGGGTCCGGAGGGCTGGCTCACGAGATACCCCCTTGGCGCTTGGAGAGCAGCGCGAAGACGCGTCCGAAAGCGAGTCGCGCACGATGGAGCGCGGACTCGGTCGCCTTTTTCGCCCCGACCGGCGGCTGCTGCGAGCTCCTTGACGCTGCGCTCGTCGACGTACTTCTCCAATAGAAGGGAACGGTACTCAGGCGTTAGCGAAGAGAGCGTAGCTCCGACCAGGTCTTGGGTTTCCTGGCGCTCGAGGACCCAGTCGGGCAGAGGCTCGCTCTCGACGGATGCGAGGATCGAATGGATCTCCTCGTCCGCGGAGTCGATCGCGTCTTCGAGCAGCATTGGGCTGCGCCGGCGCCGAATCCCGCGGATCTTGTTCTTCGCGATTCCACACAGCCACGTGTGCAGTGTGGAGCGTCGTCAAAGCTGTTCAGTCGTTCCAGAGCAACGAGGAAGGTGTCCTGCACGACATCCTCGGCCGTGCCGCGGTCACCCCCGACGCGGTAGTGAACAAATTCGTATAGCGGGTCGAGGTGGCGTTGGAACAGCTCCTCGGCCGCCGCGTGATCGCCGTCCAGGATGCGGTCACGGAGCGCGGAATCGTCGGATGGGGACCAGCTTGCTTGCATGTCGGGAGCTTGGTGCCCGCAGACGCCAGGAGCCTTCGGTCGTTCGGGGAAATTCTTTGGTGACTCGCCCGCGGCGGTCTTTTCTCCGGGCCGTGGAGCCGCTACGCGTGGGGCGCAGAGACACGCCTCCGCGTGCCTGGGGCGCCCTGGGGGTGCGCCAGCGGCGGTTTTGCGCCCCGTAGGCGCTTTGGGCAGCGGCTGGGTAGGCGGCCTGAAGCGGACTTTGGCTTTTCTCGCGGTTTCTCCCTTCGCCCTGCCGCGGGCTGCCCCTGACGGCCTTGGAGGCGCGATCGCCCGCGCTCGATTTTTCGAGGAAGGCGGTCAAAGCCCCAGCCCGATTCTCGCCCCTCTGGGCGCGGGCCCCATTCGCCGAGCGGCTCGAGAGAGCCAACCCACGCAACGATCTTCACCCCCTGACCCACAACGACTGCTATGAACCCCCAACTGCTTACCCGCCTTAGCGGGCTTGGATTCTGTATCGCACTTACCGCCTGTGGCGGCGGTGGCGGCGGCGCCCCGACCAACCAGAACCCCAATGTCGACTTCGGCCTTGGACTGAACGGTGGCGCGAACGACAACACCGGCAACCTTTCGAACTCCTTCGGCGCAAACTTCGGTTCGGCGTTCTCGGACAACCGCAACCTGCTCCCGCCGATCGGAAACCAGGGCGCGCAAGGCAGCTGCGTTGGTTGGGCCACTGGTTACTACGTCAAGACGGCCATGGAGGCGCGTGCTTCGGGCTGGAAACGCCGGCGCGCAAGATCAGCAGTTCAGCCCGTCGTGGATCTACAACCAGATCAACAACGGTGTCGACCAAGGATCGCAGCCGAGCGACGCGCTGAACCTGCTTCAGCAGCGCGGAGCGGCGACGCTCGCCACCATGCCTTACAACGAAGGGAACTTCACCGATCAGCCCTCGGCAACGGCGCTCGCTGAGGCGGAGCGTTACCGCAACGCCGGTGGGGACGAGTTCACGTTCAACCCTCAGGGCATGGCGGATTATCTGGCTTCCGAGGGGCCGCTCGTTCTCGGCATTCAAGTGCTGCGCAACTTCTATGACGCCGGCACTGACTACACCGAAGCCTCCGGCGACAACCTGGGCGGCCACGCGATCGCTTGCGTCGGCTACGACCCGGACCGCAACGGTGGGTCGTTCCTGCTGGCCAACTCGTGGGGCACGCAATGGGGTGATGCTGGCTACACGTACGTTCCTACGAACGTGCTTCAACAGATCTTCCTGGGTGCCTGGACGATGACCGACGGCCCGAATCAGGACGATGGTGGCGGAGTTGAAGACGGCGACCTGGTCGCTCCTGACGTGACGGCGAACGTGTTCGGAACGGTTGTCGAGCTCAAGTGGACGCCGTCTCGATCGCCCACGCCTACCGCATCGAGTTCCCGGACCCGAAGGGCGACCAGCTCATCGCAAGCTTCGACCTGGATCCGACGTCGACTAGCTACACTTTCGTCGATCTCGAGGCGAACAAGTCCTACACCTTCGGTGTCGCTGCACTCGACGCCTCTGGTGAGTCGAGCGGCTTCACCCGGGTCACCGTTTCGACCGGAGCGACCGAAGACGGCGGCGATCCGGATCCCAGCAACGATGCCTTCGGTCTGCGTGCCTCGAACCCCCAGTCGGGTGAGGCCTTCCCGGACCGGATTCGCCTTAGCTGGACGGCCTTCCAGGGCGACCTGGTCTACACGGTTCTGCGTGCCTTCGAGAACACCGAGGCGGTCGATCAGCAGTCGCTGCAAGGCTACAACGGCGACAAGTTCCAAGTGGTCG
Organism: Syngnathus leptorhynchus; assembly: GCF_054491065.1. Taxonomy (NCBI): domain Eukaryota; kingdom Metazoa; phylum Chordata; class Actinopteri; order Syngnathiformes; family Syngnathidae; genus Syngnathus; species Syngnathus leptorhynchus. Next base: position 17,385 of record NW_028232374.1, on the reverse strand, counting down.
GGCAAGGCATCGGGCTCGCGGATTTCGACGACTTCGAGGTCGAAGCGGGTGCTTCCTACGTCTACTGGGTGTTGGCGTCGAACCGCCTCACGGAGTCAACGGTGGGCAGCAGCCAGCTGGTGCGCGGCGCGACCGCCGCTTTGCAGGTGGCATCGACCTAACGATTCTGGACGCTCGGGCCGAGTCCTTCCTGATCAACCCGGGGGACACTGTCGAGGGCGAGATGCTGATCGCGAACTTGGCTAGCACGACGTCCGAGGCCCAGGTCCTCTGGACGGGCGTCGAGTTCTACGACTGGGTGAGTGACTCCTACGGTGTGTACTGGTTCCAGGACGAGGGTGAGACCCCGGTCTTCGCTGGCTTCACTGGCGCACCGCTTCCCGGTGGCGAGGCTGCGGGATACGTCACGAGCCCGACGGTGCGTTCTTTGTCGACACCAACATGAACACGACCTGGAACGCCTGGATCTACTGGGTCGACGGTGTCAACGCGGACGGAACGGAGCTCGTCGAAGAGATCGACCTGTCCAACAACGTGTTTTACGACAGTGAGCTGATCTTCTTCGGCTTCTAGTCAACAAGCAGGCGAGGGGCCAGGGCCTGCCGCGGACGGAGACGTTCGCTCACGCTGCCTGCTCGGCGATGCGACGGCGGCCGAATGTTCCAACGGACATTCGGCCGCCACTTCCGGTTTCTCGCCTTCGGTCTGTGCGAGCTTGCCCCTGTTTGCTGCAGGAACACACGATCCCCACGTTTCACCTGCTCACCTCGAGACTCATCATGCGCCCCCAGCTCCTACTGCTTCCCGCGACTCTGGCCTTGGCCGCCGGTGCGCTCTACCTGGTCGACAACGACGCTGACGCCGCGACCGTGGCTCCGCGACGAGTCGTGGCGTTGCCGCAATCGGAAGTTGACGTCGCGGCCGCATGGGGGGAACTCAGCGGTCGCATCGTCGACGCGTCGGGGCGCGGTGTGGCAGGGGCGCAGGTCACCGCCCACGACGGGCGCAGTCTGGGCGCAATGGGAACAAGCGACGAGCACGGTCGCTATGTGCTGTCGCTCGGTCACGTCGACGACATCACGGAGTGGGCGGGGCCGCGGCGTTCGCGGACGCCGTTGCCCGCGCTGGAGTCCGAGGTCACGATCACCGCGAGCGTGGACGGCTACTGCGCTTGCGAAGCTGCTACGGCGCAGGCCCTGCGATCGCGTTCGGTCGACGCTGACCCCGTGAAGGTCTGGCGGGGTGGCTGGATCGAAGGGCGCGTGATCAACGTTGCGAGCGCTCCCGTCGACGGGCGGGTTCGGGGTCCGCGACTTGGAACTCGACGTGGAGAGCCGCGGTGCCGAGGGCTTTCGTCTTGGGCCCCTGGCGCCAGGAGCCGTCGAGCTGGTCGCGAGTGTTCCGGGCGTCGGCGCTTACGGAGGGAGCGCGCCTTCGTCGGAGAGGGCGAGACAACGCGGGGTTGAGCTTGTGGTTGCGGCGGCAGCGCGGCTGGCAGGACACGTATACGACTCCTCGGGGTTGCCGGCGGGCGGCGTGCAGGTGTTCTGCCGCAAGCTCACCGAGCGCGAGTTGGCTGGAGAGCAAGCGCAGCGTGCCGAGCGGCGACAGCGGCGCGGAGCGAAGGGCGGAGCTGGCGGCTCGCTGGACGCGCGCGCAGCGGATGCGAGCCGGCGTTCAGCGGTGCAGTCGACCGTGACCGATGCTGAGGGCACTTCGCCTTCTATTCCGTCTCGAGCGTGCGCTCGTACGAGGTCAGCGTTGGAGGAACGCGCGAACTCGGAGCGGCGGGGGACGCGTCTGACGAACTTGACGCCGAGTCACGACGATCTGGAACTGAGGCTGCCCGAGCGCTTCAACGTCCCTGTACGCGTCGTCGATGCCCAAACCGGTGAGCCTGTTGCCGGTGCGGTAGCGCGCTGCATCCCGGAGGCAACGGCCGCCGGCATGCGAATGCAGTATCCCCTCGGTCTCCCCTTGCGCTCGGGGGCCGAAGCGAGTGATGAGTCGGGGGAGCTGATGCTTCGACGGCTCTTCCCCGGCAGCTACCGCGTCACGCTGCTAGCGGCGGGATACGAGATCGCTACCCAGCCGGTTTTCGTAGCGCACGGACGTGGGGCGCAGGAGCTCCGCGTGCGACTCACGGAAGCCGCGACGTTGCGCGGGGTTGTTCGCGACACGAACGGGCTGCCCCTCGCTGGAGCCTCGGTCGCCGCGCGGGTGTTGCCCGAACAGCGCAGCCGTCAAGGAGCTCCGGTCCTGCCGGGCTCGGACGTGCCGCGCGGAAACGGCGCTCGCGATTGGCGTGGCGAGCTAACGGTGCTCTCCGACGCCGACGGGGTCTTCGAGCTTGTCGGGCTCCCGGGCGGCGAGAAGTTGGCTGTAACCGCGCGGAGCGAGGGGCGGGTTGCGACCGAGCGCTTGGAGCTCGTCTCGGGCGAGACGCGGCGCCAGGACCTCGCGGTGCAACGGGCGAGTCGCATCAGCGCAGGTCTGCGCCACGCTTCGGGTGCGGGGCTGCCGCGCTTTCCGGTGCGACTGCTCGGGGTCGACGATACCGAGGTCGATCTCATGGCGCACACCGATGCGGATGGCTTTGCGCATTTCGCCGGGCTGAGCGCCGGGCGGTACCGGGTGGTAGCGGTGCATCCGCGCGAGAACTCACGTGACGAGTCGGCGCAAGCGCGCGTGCAAGTCGTCGACGTGCGCCCGGACTTGGACAGCAAGGTCACGCTTCCTGCTCCTGAGCTATGCTGGGTGCGCTTCGAATTCGACCGACCCGGCGGTGAAATCGCAGACGGCCGAGCCGCCTTCGGTCCGAAGGCGGGGACTCGCGATCACTACGAGCCGTTGATCTTCGAGGTGTCCGACGGTGCGTGCGAGGGCCTCATGCCGCCGGGCGTGTACAACGCCGCGCTGACGACTCGCGGCTTTCGCTACGAACAAGACGAGGGCGTTGAGATTCCCGCGAGCGCTGCACACTCGGTGCACCTCAGCTTCCGCTCTCGTTCCTGAATCAACCGTTTCAACAAAGACCCCCAACCCTGAGCCTCAACATGTCTTCCTCTTTCACCATCCTGATTCTCGTCGCCGCGCTTGCCTGCGCGTTGTCCGCATGCGCCGGCGAGCCCGGCGCTGAGGCTTACAGCGGTGCGCCGCCGATCGAAGCCGAGCTCTCGCATGATGGCCCGGTGGACGTCGAGCTTGAGCTCGGTCAGCAGGGTCTATCTGAAGGCGCGCTCGATCCCGATCCATCCGGACTACCGCGACGGGAAGGTCGTGCCGGAGTTCGACGCCGATGCGCTTGCGCTCGTGAGTGAGGAGAAGGACACCGAAGGCTACGGGTTTACGGGCTTACGCTACCTCTTCACGGCCCAGGCGAGCGGCACGACCGAGGTGCGACTCTGTACCTACAAGGGCGATTCGCTGGACGAAAACCGGATTTCGACCTACCGGGTCACGGTCCGCTAGTCGCCTGCCTTTCCTCCGACCGGGACAGACGCTAGGCTCTCGGCGTCGTCTTTACCCGCCGTCGCGGGTGCGACTCCGTCCCAAAGGAGCGGTCTCTTGGCAGCGCGCTCCCGTCTCACACTAGGATTTTTCCGATGCAGCTTCTGTCCCGACTCGGTCTTGTTGCCGCGCTTGCTCTCGGCGCGCTTGTCTCCGCATGCGGAGGCGCTGACTCCATCGAGAGCCTCGTGGGTGAGCAGACCCAGGCGATGGCCGACATCAACGCCGTCCTCGATACGGTTACCGACGTGCCCTCGGCTGAAGCGGCGGGGTCGAAGCTCGAGAAGATCGGCGAGCGGATGGAAGGTATCAGGGCGCGTATGGACGCCATGGGGGAGCCAGAAGACAAAGAGGCTCTCATGAAGGTCATGGAGAGCGCCGGCTTCGACGAGCAGATGGGCAAGTTGCTCGAGAACATGATGCGGGTTCAAATGGACCCGGAGATCGGCCTGTGATCAGCGAGGCAATGAGCTCGCTCGAGATGGGCAAGTAGTCGTCGATTCGTAGCGGCGCTCGGCGGGTTCGCCTGTGCGTCACGTTTTCGGGGCCCGGGTGACGTGAGGAGACTCGCGCCACCCGGGCCCCGAAAACGTGACGCACAGGCGGGCTAGAGGGCCTCGGCGCAGCGCTCGAGCCACGTGCACGAAGCGTCCAGGTCGCCCGGTCGAGAGCGGTGGAGCCAAAGCTCACGATGGCGCTCGACGAGGCGCGGGAGATCGGAACAGAGCGTCGCGCGCAAGTCGTCGGAGCCCATGCGGAAGCAGCCGAAACGGGGCCGCCCAGTCGAGGATGTCGGAGACAAGGGCGAGCTCTCGGGTGACGAGTTTTGCACCGAAGGCGGTGGGCGCGGCTCGCTCGGCGGCGGTGCGATCGGAGCGCAGGCGGGCGCGCAGTTCGTGGAGCGGAGCGCTCCGCAGCCGGCGATGCGCTCCGGGGGAAGGACTCGTGGACGAAAGAAACGAGGAAGAAAAGCGGGGAGCCGTTTTCGGAGACGGCGCCGCAGCGACGGTAGGCGTCGCCCAGGCTGAGGAGCCAGCGCCCCGTTTGTCCGGCGAGTCGCGGAAGACGAGGCGGTCGAGGAGTTCCGAGGCGCGGTCGTCGTTCAGCTCTTCATCGGCTGACGCCGCGGACCATGAGTAGCCGGCGCCGACGAAGAAGCCCGGAAGGCTGACTGGGAGGGGCTGATGGTGGCCGCGATCGCCCCAGTCGGTAATCAGGTACCCGCGCGCTCCGGTGGCGTGTCCGTGGCGAGCGGCGGCGGCCGAGGTTGGTGCGGGCGTTGGTCCAACGTCCGGCGAAACTCTGCCAGCCGCTCGTTCCGGGGCAGACGTAGAACGGACGCCCGGAGGCTGCCAGGGATGCGGGTCTGCTCCTCGAAGGGGTGCGCCGCGTCATAACCCCACAGGAGCGGGGTGATGTCATCGGGCAACTCGGCCACCAGTTCGGGATGCTGGAGGACGACGTCGGCCCAGAACCGCATGTGGTGTCCGCGCGCGGTTACCCGAGCGTGGACATCGCGCAGGAAGTCAAGATAGACGCGCCCGTCCGACTGAGCTTCGCAGGCGGCCTTGGATCGACCGAGGCCGAGATCGAAGGTCTCGTCGAGCCCGACGTTGAGCTGTTTGCTCGAGAAGTGCGGAAGCAGCTCGTCGTAGAGCTCCTCGATGAAGCTCAACGACGCGGGGTCGGTGGGGCAGAGGCTGAACGGCTCGCGGGTCGTCGCGAAGGGATGCTCGACGCCGCCGGGACACTCGGCGAGGTGGCGGTACGCATCGTGCTTGAGCCAGCGATGCAGATGCCCGAAGCTCTGCTGGTTCGGGACGAGCTCGATTCCGTGCGCGAGGCATGGGCATCCAGCGCTTGGATCTCGTCGCCGGTTAGCGGGCTAGCGTTGGCCCAGACCGATTCATGGGCGGCGTAGGCGAAAGTGTGCTCGGTATAAAGTTCGAGCTCGTTGATCTTCCAGTCGGCGAGGGCGCGGACCAGTTCGAACAAGGTGGCTTGGGTCGGGACGCGGTCGCGGCTGACATCGAGCATGACGCCGCGACGCTCGAAGTCCGGGGCGTCCTCGATGCTGACGGCGGGAAGCGCCGCGGTCGCGACGCCTGGGGCGGCGTGAGGAGCTGGCGGAGGGTGGCGATCGCGTGGTGGAAGCCCGGCGGGCCGGCGGCTTCGAGCGTGCCGAGGGGCTTGGTGCCGGCCCCGGTTGGAACGGCGTGCGGATCGAGCATCAGCCGGTAGGCCTGGGGCGCGAGCGTTGGATCGCGGCGCAGGGTGACCGTCGCGGAGGGGCCGCCCGGATCGACGGTGGGGGAGCCCGGAGTGGAGCTGAGCGGGGCCGAGAGCGGGCCTCGAGAACGGACCTCAGTTCTTCGGTCACGCCGTCCGACAAGAGCCGAACACAGCTGATCGGGGGCCTTTTTGGGGCTGTGAACGCGGATTGAGCGCGGTCGCGGCCACAGAGGCGGCAACGGGTTATCCATGAAGCGAGCCTTCCATGGCTACCATCGATACAGTGTTTCGCCTAGCAAAGCGAGACGCCCAGGTGGGCGCCAAGCGCATCGCCTGTCGCTCGGCCCACGAATAGACAGAGCATCCCTGACAGAGCAACGAGGGTCGGTCCTTTCCGCTCGGCCCAAGAACTATCTACGCCATGAAGATCCTTCGACTGACCCTGGCCGCCCCTCGCGGGTGCGCTCCTTCTTTCGTTCGCCCAACCGCGCAGCAGCGCGGACGACGCCGCGGCAATCGCCAAGCAGATTCCCTTCTACCCGGCGTCGACCTGCGTTGTCTCGGGCGAGTCGCTGACCGCCATGGGTGGAGCGCTCGACGTTCTGCACGAGGGTCGGCTCGTGCGCTTGTGCTGCAAGGGCTGCAAGAAGCCCTACGAGAAGAACCCCGCCGAGTTCGTCGCCAAGCTGGACGAGATGGCGAAGGCCAAGCAGCTCGTGACGTACCCGACCGACAAGTGCTTGGTTTCCGATGAGCCGCTTGCGGCGATGGGCGGGCCGCTGGACCTGATGGTTCAGGGACGACTCGTGCGCGTGTGCTGCAAAGGCTGCAAGAAGCCGGTGAGCAAGAACCCGGACAGCTTCTTCGCGAAGATCGACGCCGAGCTCATCAAGACCCAGAAGGCGGCCTACCCGCTCGAGAAGTGCGTCGTCACCGGCACGGCCCTTGGCGCTGACGCGGTCGATCACCTCTACGGGTCGCACCTGGTGCGTCTCGCGAATGCCGAGGCGCTTGCAACCTTCGAGAAGGCGCCGATGCGGCACGTCAAGGCGGTTGAGGCTGCCTGGGCAGCGAAGAAGAAGGGCCACGAAGCTCGCGGGTCGAAGGCGGCCAAGCACGAGCAGAAGGGCCACGAGGGACACAAGCACTAGCGGCTTCACCGAACGCCTGCGCTAGCGTGGGCGATTCGATTCTGCACCTGAATCGCGGCGGGCCCCGCACTTCCGAGCGAAGTGCGGGGCCCGCCGCGTCTATACTCCGCGTCCGCCCGTCTCGTGCGATCAGCCAATACCCATAGAATGCGCCGCAACCGCTACAGCGTCCTGCGCGACCCCGTACATGGGGACGTGTACCTCACCGACGAGGAGATTCGGATCCTCGATACCGAGCAGATGCAGCGTCTGCGTGGCGTGAAGCAACTTGGCACGGCGTACTTGGTCTACCCGGGCGCGCTGCACACGCGGTTCGACCACTCGATCGGGACCCTGCACGTCACGCAGAAGGTGATCGATGCGATCAACCTGAACTTCGAGTTCGACCCTCGAATGTGTCTCGGGGTGAGCGACGAAGAGGCGCGCATCATCCGGATTGCGGCGCTGATCCACGACGTAACGCACATCCCGTTTGGGCACAATATCGAGGATCAGACGGGGCTCTTCCATCGCCACGACAGCGCTTACCGGTACGAGCAAATGCTCGGCGAGGGAACAGAGCTGGGCAAGCTCTTGGCTGAGCTTGGCGTTGCCCGCGACGTGCTTAACACGCTGCTCGCGGAGGGTGGCGACGGCGAGGCTGTGCCGGCCTATTGGAGTCAGATTCTCTCCGATACGATCTGCTCCGACCTGCTCGACTACCTCGCACGTGACGCGTACTTCACCGGGCTGCACCTCAGTGTGGACCCGCGCATCACGAGTTACTTCAAGGTGGATCGCGAGAGCGGCAATCTCTTCATCGACCTAGCCAAGCGCGACCTGCTGCGGGAAGACATCCTCAGCGAAATCGTGCGCATGCTCGAGGCGCGCTACTACTTCTCCGAGCGAGTCTACTATCACCACGCGAAGGTCGCCGCGGGTGCGATCCTGGCGCGTGCGGTCGAGCTATGTGTCGTTGCGGGCGTTGCTCAGGAGGCGGACTTTTACGGTCAGACGGACGCGTCGCTGCTCGACCTGCTGGAGCGCGCTGCCGGCGATGCGGGCGCTGAGACGCGCGAGCGTGTGCGGTCCTTGGTAGCGCGCTTTCGAGGACGGCGCTTGCTAAAGCGTGTCTGCGTATTTCCCCGGTACGAAAATTCGGACGTGCAGGGGGAGCTCGTCGAACAGTATTTCGCCCGCGGGCGGCACGAGTCGCGCCAAGCGGTGGAAGAACGGATCGGCGACCTCGCGCGCTTTTCGACGGGACGCCAGCCGGAGGTGATCGCGTACTGCCCGGCGACGCGGATGCAGCTGAAGGAAGTGCAGACGCACGTCCGCTGGCCGGGCGCAAGCGGCGTGCAACCGCTCTCGAACTTTGCCGAACGCGTGCCGCGACTCGCGGATCTCGAGCGTTCGTACCGGGATCTGTGGAAGTTTTACGTCTTCGCCGATGCCAGTGACGCCGCGGTCCTAAGGCACATTCAAAGCATCGCAACGCAGGAATTCGGCGGAGCGAAGAACGTCTACCGCATCGAAGACGACTGACCTCGGAGGGTCGGTTGCAGGAGGCCTCAAGCGACGGGGGGTGGCAGGCCGAGAAGGGGCCTGGAGACAAGCGGTTAGTAGACGGTGAGGCCAACCATCCCAGGAGCGGCAATTCTCACCGGTGAAGGGAGGGAGCGTGCAACGCGATCAACGATCGCCCGGACGCTCTGGCGGCCCACTTGGGGCGCCGGCAATTCGAGGGCTAGGAAAGAACAGTCAGGGCGGGTTCACGCTCGTCGAAACCGTCATGGGGATGACGGTGCTGCTCATCGGTGTTGGGATGGCTTTTCACAGCCAGATCTCGTCGATGTCGCTGCTGCGCACAGCGAACGAAACGCGTGTAGCGACCGGGGAGCTGATGGCCGCGATGGAGGAGGTGATGCTCCTGCGCGCAGCCGAGATCCCGGATGCGAGCACGGGCTATGAGGCGGGGACGCCGCTGGCGCGCTTCGAAGAGCGGGTGCTGCGGAAGCAGCAGATCGTACCGCGCTATCCCGGAGTGGTTGCGGGGGCTGCGCTGCCGGACCCTTTGACCGTCGTGCTGGAGATGACGTGGGTCGACTACGCGGGGCGCGAACGCTACCTCGAAATCGCTTCGATGAAGGCGCGCTGATGAAGGGCATCAACACGGCGCGAGGCGGATTCAGCTTGCTTGAGATGACGATTGTCATCGTTCTCTTGAGCTTGGTAACCGGATCGATCGTTTCGGTCATGGGCGGCATGCGCCGCGTCAACATTTCGGGCAACGCGCAGGTTGACCTGCAGCGTGAAGGCGAGCGGGCTCTGGCTCGGATCGTGACTGATCTGCGGCGATCCGGGGACTTGACGATCGGGGGCAAGGACTATCCGTACTTGTTTGAAGACGGGGAGCCGGACGCGGAGTTCGACGTGCACGGGCATGTACCGGGCCTCAAGAGCGCTCAACCGAACGAGTACGACTTCGGTCCGAACCGTGAGATCGTCTTCCTCTTGCCTGAAGACGTGACAGGCCCCGGCGGCGCCGCCGACGGCGTCCCGGACTTGGACGCGAACGGTGCGCTCGTTTGGTCGGCCAACGAAAATCAGCTTTGTTGTGACGACACGGGCTGATGAGCTGAATTACCTCGAGCGAAGAACGAACGGCGTCGCGCCGGAGCGCGTCTGTCGGTTCGTGGAGCGGATCGTGTTTGACGACACGATCAGCTCGGGGTTTGTGGTCCCGCTCGGGGCGATTCGAGTGCGGGTCTTCTTGCGCAAGACGGACGCTAGCGGCGTTGTGCATCGTTACTCGGGAGAAGTAACGGTGCGTTTGAGGAACAGCTGAGGGGGATTGGGATGAAGTTACACAACAAGGGGAGCTCGGGCTCTCACGGACGGCGGGGTGCCGCGCTGGTGATGGCGCTACTCGCCGCGATGGCGGCTGCCGGCATGGCGTTGCTTCTGATGACGACTTCGCGGACGTCGTCGGATTCAGCGAATCGGGAGTCGGCGCGGCTGAGGGCTCGCTATCTGGCCGAAGGCGCTCTTGAGCACGCGAAGAAGGAGGTGCTGAACGCGATTGCGAACTTTGGGCTGCCGCCGACCGAGGGCGAGACGGAGATCGACGGGATCGCGGTGTCGTACGAGATCGAAGCGGTGCCGTGGGATACGGTGCCGGAGGGGGCCGACCTTTCGAATCCTGCGGTTGAAGAGGCTTACTTTCAACGGGTCGTCGAGGACCCTAGCGGGATCAAGACGACGACACGGCGCTATTCGATGAGCTCGCGTGTGTCCTGGCGAGGGATCTTCTGGGAGGCGCACCGGCTTATCAACGCGGAGTCGACGCCGCTGTTCCAGTTCGCTGTGTTCTACACCGAGGATCTCGAGATCCAGCCTGGTCCAGACATGACGCTTGGCGGCCGGGTGCATTCGAACAACGACATGTTCCTTGGATCGGGAGGGACGTTGACGGTCGACTCGAACTACCTGCGATCCGTTGGTGACATCTACCGGCGCCGCAAGGACGACCCGGATCAGTCGAAGGGGAACGTCGACGTGCGCCGCTGGGTCGCGAATCCCTACGATCCGACCGAGCCGTCCGAGTTTGTGCGGATGAACAGTCGCTCGCAGATGGAGGCGCTCGGAGTTGAGACCGAGAGTGGGTTCGACGGGGATTTTGTTGCTGGGCACGACGAAGAGGCGGACGGCTCGTACTTTGATGAGGACGATTGGCTGCCGTGGTCGGTGGGGGCGCTCGAATACTGGAGCGAACCTGCCGAGTACGAAGGCGGGCACGGAAGTACGGTGCAGACCGGCGAGCACGGGTTGACGGAGTCGGTGACGCCGCGCATCGGATCGATCCAAATGTTCGACACCGCCGAGGGCGGGTCGTTCGCTTACGACGAGCTACTCGGCGAGTACGTGGAGGTTGCGACCGGAACCGGCACGCACGACCGAGGCTATTACCACGGCGCGGCGGACCTCGTTGTTATCGGTGAAGCCGATGGGGACTTACGGCTCTACGACGGTGATGGGAATGAGCTGGACGTTGCGACCTACGCGGGAGCGATCGGTGATGGGAGCGTCTACGACGCGCGACAGGTCTCCGGTGGGATCGACAGCGTGCCTGTGGTCGAAATTGATATCGAGGCGTTGGGTGATGCGGGGCTCTTTCCGGAGAACGGACTGATCTACGTGTCGCACTACGGCATGGGGGCGGACGCCGAAGCGAAGGGGGTGCGCCTGAGAAACGGGGAGGAGCTCGCGAGCTCGCTCACCGTGGTCGTCGAGGGGTCGATCTATGTCCAGGGCGACTACAACACGACGAATAAGAAAGGTGCTGCCGTCATCGGCGATGCGGTCAGCCTGCTTTCCAATTCGTGGGATGACACCAAGGGCGCGGGCAGTCTGCCCGCGGCAAGCAACACGACCTACAACCTAGCCATGATCACGGGCAACCACGCGACGGTCGGGTCGGCGTACAACGGGGGTCTGGAGAACCTGCCGCGCTTCCACGAGAATTGGTCGGGCAAAACGGCTTCGATCCGAGGCTCTTTTGTGAATACCTGGGAGAGCGAGTACGCGACGGGCAAGTGGAAGTATGGGGGCGATCGCTACACGGCGCCGCGCCGAGACTGGCACTACGAAACCGCCTTCAACGACGTCGCCAACCTCCCACCTTTTACGCCCGTGGCCGTGGCAGCTCGCGATGTCGTTAGCTGGTAGAGGCGCGGGGCTGGACACTTCTCTGCACCTCGGATGGCAAGGGTGTCCGGTACGGGTCGCCGAGGAGGAGCCGGATTCGCCCAGGGCGGCGAGCCGGCTTCTGCGGGGTGTGGGGCGCTAGCGTTCCTCGAGGAAGCGCCCAAGGCGAACGATCGCTTCACGCAGGCGGTCCATGGGGACCGTGTACGCGAGGCGGACGTGGTGCTCGAGTTCGAAGGCTGTGCCGGGGACGAGGGCTAGGTGCTCTTCTTTCAGGAGGGCTTCGCAGAACTCGAGGGAGCCTTCGCCGGGGCGGCAGAACGGCTTGATGTTCGGGAAGGCGTAGAACGCGCCGCGAGGCTCGGCGAACTCGAGGCGGAGGCGGTGGAGTTCGGGGACAAGCCAGCGGCGGCGTTCGTCGAGGGTCGCGATCATGCTCGCAACCTCGGGGGGGTCGGTGGCCAGGCCGGCTTCGTAGGCATCCTGGGCGACGGCGTTGGGCGATCCCGTCATTTGGCTGTGAAGCCGGCCCACGGCGCCGGCGAGCGCGGGCGGGGCGGCGAGGAAGCCGATGCGGTAGCCGGTCATTGCGAGCGACTTGGAGGCGCCATCGATGATGACGGTGCGCTCGCGCGCGGCCGGGGAGAGCTCGGCGGGGGAACGGCTGCGCTCGCCTTCGAAGACGAGTTGGTGGTAGATCTCGTCCGAGACCATCCAGAGGTCGTTCTGGATCGAGATGGCGGCGAGTCGTTCGACTTCCTCGGCCGTCCAGACGTAGCCGGAGGGATTGGAGGGGGAGTTGATTAGAACGGCGCCCGCGGAGGCGGCGCGGGCTTCGATCTGATCGAGCTGCGGGCGACCGCCGGGGCCGGGCGGGATGCCGATCGGGATGCCGCCTGCAAGGCGGATGATTTCGAGGAAGCTGCCCCAGGCCGGGAGCGGGATGAGGACTTCGGTGCCAGGCTCGCAGATAGCTTGGAACGTGCCCGAGAGCGCGTGCTTGGCGCTGTGGCAGACGGTGATCTCGTTCGGTCCGTAGCGCAGCCCGCGCGTGCGTTCGAGGTAGGCGCCGATCGCGTTGCGCAGGCTGATGGTGCCTGCGGCCGGGGTGTAGCGGACGTCGCCGCTTTGGATCTTCGCGCAGGCCGCGTCGCGGACGAGCTGCGGCGCGCCCGCGTCGGGCTCGCCGACGCCCATGTTGACCACGTCGTGGGTCTTGGCGAGTTCTTTGGCGCGGGCGTCGAGGGCGAGAGTCAGCGAGCCGGGTACCGCCTTGACCCGTTGGGAGAGGTGCATGGCGGAGTTTGGATGGGGGCCCCGCGGCGCGTCAAGGGGGCTGGCCGGACGGCTGCAGCCTTTCGTTCCCCGCGGCTGAACTGCGGCCGGTGCCGTCTTCGATTCGGAGGAGGCCAACGGCTCGCGCGCGACGAATCGGGCTTGAGCTCGGTTCGGCCGCCGACCGGCGGGGAGCTGGTTCGAGCCGCTGGGAGGCGCGTGGAGCCACCGATCGTGGATCGGAAAACAGGGCATGCACCGGCGGAGCGGCTGGGGAGCGTCCCGGGCGGGGACGGCGGCTCGGGGGCATGGGATGGCTGCCGGCTTGGGCGCGGGGCCGGCGGCCAGGCTCGCGAAATGGGCCCCGGTGGTTCGGCGATGGACGGAGTCGTGGGGAAGAGCCCGCGTCGCGGGTCGTCCGTGGGTGCTGGGCGCGCTCTCGCCAGGGGTGGCGGTCGACGCAATAGCGCCGGGCGGGGGGTGGAAGCTCTCCCGTCCCTTGTCAGCAGGCATGGGGACCCGCACCCTGGGCACCTTCGCCTCTGACCCTGCCATCGATCCCATGCGCCGCCGCTTCCTCAAATACTCCATCGTCGGATTGCTCGCCCTGGCCTTCGCCGGGTTCTTCGCCTTCTCGACGTTCTTCTTCAGCCCGCTCGAGGGCGACTACGAGTTCGACATCTCGACGCTGATTCCGCGCGAAGTCGACTACTTCGTCGCCAAGGCAGACTTGCGGAGCGAGTTCAGCGAGTTCCCCGAGCTGGCTGTCGCGTCGCGGCTCGAGAAGACGTCGGCGGGGACCACGCTGCTGGAGTCGCCGGAGTGGGAGTCCTTCCGCGCGGAGACGTCGAGCCGGCATTGGCCGAGCTGAACCGGACGCTGAGCTCGCTGCCCATCTCGGTGGACGTGTTGGATGTCTTTGGCGGCGACGATGTCGCCGTCGCTGGCTACCAGCGCGGTTCTGGGGCCGGGCAGTCGGGCTGGGCCGTTTACGGTCGCGGCAACTGGATGGCGAAATTCGGCCTCGCGCTGCTGCGCTATCCCAATTTGATCGGGCTCGCGGATCAGGGCATGAACTCTTCAACCGAAGAGGAGATCACGACGCTCTCCGGGGGGCAGTTGACCGAGCCGCTCTATCTCACTCGTGTCTTCGACGTGATCGTTGCCGGCGTAGACCGGTCACTGGTCGAGCGTGCGCGCGCGCTCGAGATCTCCGGCGGCCGCGACTCGTTCGGCCAGAGCGCACGTTACAACGACTACATCGCACGCGGGGACCGGCGTGGCGATGAGGCGGAGTTCTTTGTCGACTATCAGAAGCTCGCGGCGACTCAGGAGCTTCCGGGACGCTGGCCGGACACGCAGTCGGAAGACTTCTTGCCGGCGTTCCTGGGGCGGCTCTTCCAGGCTTCTTCCGTCAAGGAGTTCGTGGGCACAGCGCGGTTTGAGGACGGGGTCGCTATCGATTTGCACGGCGACTTCTCGTCGGAGCTGCTGACCCAAGCGCAGAAGTCGCTGTATCGCAGCAAGGGGCTGGACCGGGAGCCGTTCAAGGAGCGTATCGCCGGGTTCGCGCCGCGCGATACGGGGCTGTTGCTCTACCTGCAAGCTGATCTTGGCGATCTGCTGCGGCAGGTGATCAATGCGTTCAGCCCCGCGACCCTGAGCCTCTTGGAGGAGCCGATTCGCAACGTTTGGGGCAAGGGAACCGCGGATGAGTTCATCGATGAGCTCGCGTCCGCGTTTCACGATCGCATGATTCTGATCGTGCGCGCGAACGACTATCCGCCCGACCCGACGGGGCCGCCTCACAACGACGATCCGGTGCCTGCATGGACCGTGATCTTGTGGGTCAAGTCGGAGAAGAAGATCGAGGACATGCAGAACAAGGTCGTCGCGAACCAGTCGTTCTTCGGCTTTGCGGGGCGCGAGCCTGGTTCGAACGGCGTGTTCAACAACAAGCTCGACGGTGGCTTCACCGCCCAGGAGTACTGGACGCAGGCGATTCCGGGAACGGGGGCACATCGCGACGGGGCGGGCGGATGACTTCTTCCTGCTCAGCAACCACTTCGGGATGGTTCAACAGATCCTGAAGACGCGCTTCGAAGGTGGCTCGCGCTACCCGCGACTGACCGATCATCCCGAGTTCAGCGACTTGCTGTCCAAGAGTCTTCCGAGCGCAGCGCTCACGCTATGGGCGGATCCGCGCTCGATGGGCGAGGCGCTGCGCAAGATCATGCGTAGGACCGCTGAGCTCAGTGTCGCCTACGATCCGCGCCTGGTGCGGCAGCAGAAGGAGGCCGAGGTGCTCAAGGAGCAATTCGGTGGCCGCCGCGCGAACGCGCTCAACGAGGCGGAGCAGGCGACGCTGCAGGAGCTCGTCGACCAGCGCATGCGTGACTTCGATATCGAGTTTCGCTCGGCGCAGGTGCCTGAGCTCTACCGGGCGTACGAGCGCAACATCACCTACCTGGAGGCGATCGACGGCGCGCTGCTGCAGCTCGCGGTTCAGCCGAAGTTCTTCGAGCTGACGCTGCGGCTGCGGTCGTTGCTGCAGCCGCGGTCGCTCTAGCCGCGGACGTAAGAAGCGAGCCCGTGACGCGCTGGGCGTCACGGGCTCGCTTGAAAGTGGTGCCCGGAACTGGAGTCGAACCAGCACGGGTTTTACCCCACAAGATCCTTAGTCTTGCGCGTCTGCCAATTCCGCCACCCGGGCACCTTGGTCGCTTTTGTTCGGGGAGGCTTCGCTTACGGGGCCCGGAAATCTAGCGGCTCGGGCGGGCGCAGGCAAGGCTCTCGCCCTGAAGTCGTTCGGAGTCTTGCGCCAGCTTCGGAGGAGGGCGTTCACCGGACGGGCGGCGGCTCTGGCTTTCGGGATGGCCGAGCGGTAAGCCGGGCTCCGGCGAGGGGGCAGGCGGGCTTTTTGGGATGGGTCGCCCGAGTCGTGACGCGGTGGATCGCATCCGGCTCGCGACGCCTGGCGAAGGCTGAGGGTGAGTGCGGTGTGCGCATCGGCTGGCTCCGCGTCCTCCGGTCCTGACGCATCGCGCTCGCCACGCTATGGTCTTGGCCGCCGGTGCCCGTCCGGCGATTCGCCTGCCCTGAAGCAAGCTCCACGCGGAGCCAAGACCCCCAACGGAGCCACAAAACGATGAGCAGCCTCAAAGGAAACGCCCTGATCGGTCAGTCCGGCGGCCCGACGTGCGTGATCAATCAAAGCCTCGTCGGGGTGATCGAGGAGGCTGTCGGCTCGTCTGAGATCCGCAACGTCTACGGCGCGGTGCGCGGAATTCAGGGGGTCCTCGACGAGAACCTGATCGATCTCGGGCGGGAGTCGAAGGCGACTCTCGAGGCGGTGGCGAACACGCCCTGCGCGGCGCTGCGCTCGATTCGGAAGAAGCCGACGCGGGAGGAGTGCGAGCGGGTTCTGCAGGTTCTGAAGAAGCACGACGTGCGCTACTTCTTCTACCTGGGCGGCAATGACTCGGCGGAGACGGCCCACATTCTGAATGA
Organism: Syngnathus leptorhynchus; assembly: GCF_054491065.1. Lineage (NCBI taxonomy): Eukaryota > Metazoa > Chordata > Actinopteri > Syngnathiformes > Syngnathidae > Syngnathus > Syngnathus leptorhynchus. The sequence goes on along the minus strand of NW_028232374.1, from coordinate 1,021 downwards.
GATCGCGGTGGCCGAGGGCTACGAGGTACGCCTCTTTCACGTTCCCAAGACGATCGACAACGATCTTCGGGTCACCGATCACTGCCCGGGCTACGGCTCGGCGGCCAAGTTCGTCGCCCAGGCGTTCATGGGCGACAACCAGGACAACCGCAGCCTCCCGGGGATCAAGATTGATGTCGTCATGGGCCGCCATGCGGGTTGGTTGACGGCGGCGAGCCTTCTGGCCCGCGAATACGAGGGCGACGGTCCGCACCTTATCTATGTCCCGGAGCGCGATCTGACGTGGGATCAATTCCTGGGGACGTCGAGCGCGTCTTCAGCGAGCACGGTCGTTGCCTGGTTGCCGCCAGCGAGGGCATTCATGGCCCCGGGGGGGAGCTTTTGGTCGAGTCGGCGGAGACCGATTCCCACGGCAACGTGCAGCTCTCCGGTTCCGGCGCCCTCGGCGACCTGATGGCGGCCAAGGTCCGGGCGGCGCTCGGGTCGAAGTTGCGCGTCCGCGCCGACACTTTTGGTTACCTGCAGCGTTCCTTTGCCGGGCTTGCGTCGTCGGTCGATGCCGCGGAGGCTCGCGAGGTCGGGCGCACGGCCGTGCGCGTCGCGACCGGTGGCGAGGTACCGCACGGATCGATCTTCATCCAGCGCGACAGCAACTCGCCCTACCGGGTCAGCTTTCAGGTGACCGAGCTGGCGAATGTCGCCAAGAACACCCGTGAACTAGACGCGGGCTTCCTTTCCGGGGCGAGCGATATCGACGCTTCGTTCCTCGACTACGTGCGTCCGTTGACCGGGGACCTGCCCCGTGCCGGACGCCTCTCCGACTTCCCCCTGGGGGGGTGATGACCGTGACCGAAGAAGAGCAGCCGAGTCCGCCCGAAACCGTGACCAACGTCGAGACGGTGCCCGCGGAGGGGTCCGGCCCGTACCGGAATCTGTTGGTTCCGCTGGTGGTGGTGCCCGCCTTGATCGTCATGGTGCTGGTTGCTGTCTTCGCGCTTTTTGGCGCGATCGCCGGCGAGGA
>NW_028232373.1:40000-43074 GCF_054491065.1 Syngnathus leptorhynchus | reverse complement strand
GCCCTTAACACAGACCAAGCGGAGGACGGCCGCCTCCCTAAATACAGGCCGAACCGGGAGCGCGAGTGTCGCTCCTTAAACACGGACCGAGTGGAGGACGGCCGCCTCCTTAAACACAGGCCGAACAAAATGACACAAAGTGTCAACTGCGAATGTTGTCCATCCAAGGAAGGAGCGTGATGCCCGGCCGGCTCCTTAAACACAGGCCGAGAGTCGCCCCGGACGGTCCGCCTCGCGGCGCCCGTCTGCTCGGATAAAATGACACAAAGTGTCAACTACGAATGTTGTCCATCCAAGGAGGGAGCGTGATGCCCGGCCGGCTCCGAAAACACAGGCCGAGAGTCGCCCCGGACGGTCCGCCTCGCGGCGCCCGTCTGCTCGGATAAAATGACACAAAGTGTCAACTGCGAATGTTGTCCATCCAAGGAAGGAGCGTGATGCCCGGCCGGCTCCTTAAACACAGGCCGAGAGTCGCCCCGGACGGTCCGCCTCGCGGCGCCCGCCCGCTCGGATAAAATGACACAAAGTGTCAACTACGAATGTTGTCCATCCAAGGAAGGAGCGTGATGCCCGGCCGGCTCCTTAAACACAGGCCGAGAGTCGCCCCGGACGGTCGCCTCGCGGCGCCCGTCTGCTCGGATAAAATGACACAAAGTGTCAACTACGAATGTTGTCCATCCAAGGAGGGAGCGTGATGCCCGGCCGGCTCCGAAAACACAGGCCGAGAGTCGCCCCGGACGGTCCGCCTCGCGGCGCCCGTCTGCTCGGATAAAATGACACAAAGTGTCAACTGCGAATGTTGTCCATCCAAGGAAGGAGCGTGATGCCCGGCCGGCTCCTTAAACACAGGCCGAGAGTCGCCCCGGACGGTCCGCCTCGCGGCGCCCGTCTGCTCGGATAAAATGACACAAAGTGTCAACTACGAATGTTGTCCATCCAAGGAGGGAGCGTGATGCCCGGCCGGCTCCGAAAACACAGGCCGAGAGTCGCCCCGGACGGTCCGCCTCGCGGCGCCCGTCTGCTCGGATAAAATGACACAAAGTGTCAACTGCGAATGTTGTCCATCCAAGGAAGGAGCGTGATGCCCGGCCGGCTCCTTAAATACAGGCCGAGAGTCGCCCCGGACGGTCCGCCTCGCGGCGCCCGCCCGCTCGGATAAAATGACACAAAGTGTCAACTACGAATGTTGTCCATCCAAGGAAGGAGCGTGATGCCCGGCCGGCTCCTTAAACACAGGCCGAGAGTCGCCCCGGACGGTCGCCTCGCGGCGCCCGTCTGCTCGGATAAAATGACACAAAGTGTCAACTACGAATGTTGTCCATCCAAGGAGGGAGCGTGATGCCCGGCCGGCTCCGAAAACACAGGCCGAGAGTCGCCCCGGACGGTCCGCCTCGCGGCGCCCGTCTGCTCGGATAAAATGACACAAAGTGTCAACTGCGAATGTTGTCCATCCAAGGAAGGAGCGTGATGCCCGGCCGGCTCCTTAAACACAGGCCGAGAGTCGCCCCGGACGGTCGCCTCGCGGCGCCCGTCTGCTCGGATAAAATGACACAAAGTGTCAACTACGAATGTTGTCCATCCAAGGAGGGAGCGTGATGCCCGGCCGGCTCCGAAAACACAGGCCGAGAGTCGCCCCGGACGGTCCGCCTCGCGGCGCCCGTCTGCTCGGATAAAATGACACAAAGTGTCAACTGCGAATGTTGTCCATCCAAGGAAGGAGCGTGATGCCCGGCCGGCTCCTTAAACACAGGCCGAGAGTCGCCCCGGACGGTCCGCCTCGCGGCGCCCGTCTGCTCGGATAAAATGACACAAAGTGTCAACTACGAATGTTGTCCATCCAAGGAGGGAGCGTGATGCCCGGCCGGCTCCGAAAACACAGGCCGAGAGTCGCCCCGGACGGTCCGCCTCGCGGCGCCCGTCTGCTCGGATAAAATGACACAAAGTGTCAACTGCGAATGTTGTCCATCCAAGGAAGGAGCGTGATGCCCGGCCGGCTCCTTAAATACAGGCCGAGAGTCGCCCCGGACGGTCCGCCTCGCGGCGCCCGCCCGCTCGGATAAAATGACACAAAGTGTCAACTACGAATGTTGTCCATCCAAGGAAGGAGCGTGATGCCCGGCCGGCTCCTTAAACACAGGCCGAGAGTCGCCCCGGACGGTCGCCTCGCGGCGCCCGTCTGCTCGGATAAAATGACACAAAGTGTCAACTACGAATGTTGTCCATCCAAGGAGGGAGCGTGATGCCCGGCCGGCTCCGAAAACACAGGCCGAGAGTCGCCCCGGACGGTCCGCCTCGCGGCGCCCGTCCGCTCGGATAAAATGACACAAAGTGTCAACTACGAATGTTGTCCATCCAAGGAGGGAGCGTGAGGCCCGGCCGGCTCCGAAAACACAGGCCGAGAGTCGCCCCGGACGGTCCGCCTCTCGAGGCGCCCGCCCGCTCGGATAAAATGACACAAAGTGTCAACTACGAATGTTGTCCATCCAAGGAGGGAGCGTGATGCCCGGCCGGCTCCGAAAACACAGGCCGAGATTCGACCCCGGACGGGCCGTCTTCTCCCGGCGCCCGCCCGCGTACGCCCCCCATCCCCGGTCGCCCGTCTGCTCCCGGTGGGCCTCCGAGTACCCCCTCACCCAACTGACCGACTGGCACTCATGACCCGCCTTGGTAGGGCCTCCATCGGCCTCGGCTCGTCCGACGTCGGGTGGACGGTTCCTACCCACTGCGGGTCGCACTCTAGCGCCCCGGCCGCTGCGTGAGCGTGCGCTCCCCGCGCCGCCCCGCAGGCCCCGGCGCGACCGTACTGCGGCGAGACCGAGACGACCCGGTTTGGCATCCATCCCACCTAGCCACGATCCACGGAGGCCGAGCGAGCGGCTGAGTGTCGGGCGCCGCGCGTGCGAGCGTCCGCCGGCCGCGCCGGTCCTTCCGCGAATGTCGTTTCTCAAACCCTCCGGCTTGATAGCGGCGGCACCACGGGAAGCCGTCCACACACACCGTCCGACCTCTATCCGAAAAGCCTTCCCGACCAACCGCGGTCGCGGGGGCGTCTGTCGCTCCGCATCGGGGGGGCG
>NW_028232373.1:12500-30000 GCF_054491065.1 Syngnathus leptorhynchus | reverse complement strand
AGCTCCATAGCCCCGGAGCTCCATAGCTCCATAGCCCCAGAGCTCCATAGCTCCAGACTTCCATAGCCCCATACTTCCATAGCTCCATAGCTCCATAGCTCCATACTTCCATAGCTCCAGCCGCGGAGGGTGCTGGCTGGTGGCTCCATAGCTCCATACTTCCATACTTGCAGCCACGGAGTTGGCTAAAATTGCACTAAGTGCGAAAGCCCATTCATTTACAACGGCGTGTCCGCCAGGCGGCGACATTTCCCCGTTACCGGTGGCTGCGCGGCGGGTGAGTGACAGAGCTTATCCGAGCGGCTGGAACTCTGCGCCGGCGTGGTCGAGCGTGAGGCCCCGGCCCTTTGGCTGCCTGGTACCTAAAACACTTCCATTGATCCAGCCACGGAGGGTGCTGGCTGGTGGCTCCATAGCTCCATAGCTCCATAGCACCAGAGCTCCATAGCTCCATAGCACCAGAGCTCCATAGCTCCATAGCACCAGAGCTCCATAGCTCCATAGCACCAGAGCTCCATAGCACCAGAGCTCCATAGCTCCATAGCACCAGAGCTCCATAGCTCCATAGCACCAGAGCTCCATAGCTCCATAGCACCAGAGCTCCATAGCTCCATAGCACCAGAGCTCCATAGCTCCATAGCACCAGAGCTCCATAGCTCCATAGCTCCAGGGCTCCATAGCTCCATAGCTCCAGGGCTCCATAGCTCCAGGGCTCCAGGGCTCCATAGCTCCAGGGCTCCATAGCTCCAGGGCTCCAGGGCTCCATAGCTCCATACCTCCAGAGCTCCATACCTCCAGAGCTCCAGAGCTCCATAGCACCAGAGCTCCATGGCTTCAGAGCTCCATAGCACCATAGCTCCATACCTCCAGAGCTCCAGGGCTCCATAGCTCCATAGCTCCATAGCTCCATAGCTCCATACCTCCAGAGCTCCATAGCACCAGAGCTCCATGGCTCCATAGCTCCAGCCTGGGTGGCTGGTGGCTCCATAGCTCCATACTTCCATAGCTCCAGTCAGAGAGTTGGCGAAAATTGCACTAAGTGCGAAAGCCCATTCATTTACAAGGGCGTGTCCGCCAGGCGGCGACATTTCCCCGTTACCGGTGGCTGCGCGGCGGGTGAGTGACAGAGCTTATCCGAGCGGCTGGAACTCTGCGCCGGCGTGGTCGAGCGGCTGGCCTCGGTAGTTGAGGTACCAGGGGTGGGGCGGGGAGCTCCAGGCGGGTCTTGTGAGAGAGTGAAGCCGAGCGGCTGGAACTCTCGGCCGGCCTGGTCGAGCGGCTGGCCTCGGTAGTTGAGGTACCAGGGGCGGGCTGGGGAGCTCCAGGCGGGGCTTGTGAGAGAGTGAAGCCGAGCGGCTGGAACTCTGGGCCGGCCTGGTCGAGCGGCTGGCCTCGGTAGTTGAGGTACCAGGGGCGGGCTGGGGAGCTCCAGGCGGGGCTTGTGAGAGAGTGTAGCCGAGCGGCTGGAACTCTGGGCCGGCGTGGTTGAGCAGCATGCCCGCGGAGGTGGCTCTTCCATAGGCAGGGAGGGTGCTGGAGCTCCACACTTCCATAGGCAGGGAGGGTGCTGGAGCTCCACACTTCCATAGGCAGGGAGGGTGCTGGAGCTCCACACTTCCATAGGCAGGGAGGGTGCTGGAGCTCCACACTTCCATAGGCAGGGAGGGTGCTGGAGCTCCACACTTCCATAGGCAGGGAGGGTGCTGGAGCTCCACACTTCCATAGGCAGGGAGGGTGCTGGAGCTCCACACTTCCATAGGCAGGGAGGGTGCTGGAGCTCCACACTTCCATAGGCAGGGAGGGTGCTGGAGCTCCACACTTCCATAGGCAGGGAGGGTGCTGGAGCTCCACACTTCCATAGGCAGGGAGGGTGCTGGAGCTCCACACTTCCATAGGCAGGGAGGGTGCTGGAGCTCCACACTTCCATAGGCAGGGAGGGTGCTGGAGCTCCACACTTCCATAGGCAGGGAGGGTGCTGGAGCTCCACACTTCCATAGGCAGGGAGGGTGCTGGAACTCCACACTTCCATAGGCAGGGAGGGTGCTGGAGCTCCACACTTCCATAGGCAGGGAGGGTGCTGGAGCTCCACACTTCCATAGGCAGGGAGGGTGCTGGAGCTCCACACTTCCATAGGCAGGGAGGGTGCTGGAGCTCCACACTTCCATAGGCAGGGAGGGTGCTGGAGCTCCACACTTCCATAGGCAGGGAGGGTGCTGGAGCTCCACACTTCCATAGGCAGGGAGGGTGCTGGAGCTCCACACTTCCATAGGCAGGGAGGGTGCTGGAGCTCCACACTTCCATAGGCAGGGAGGGTGCTGGAGCTCCACACTTCCATAGGCAGGGAGGGTGCTGGAGCTCCACACTTCCATAGGCAGGGAGGGTGCTGGAGCTCCACACTTCCATAGGCAGGGAGGGTGCTGGAGCTCCACACTTCCATAGGCAGGGAGGGTGCTGGAGCTCCACACTTCCATAGGCAGGGAGGGTGCTGGAGCTCCACACTTCCATAGGCAGGGAGGGTGCTGGAGCTCCACACTTCCATAGGCAGGGAGGGTGCTGGAGCTCCACACTTCCATAGGCAGGGAGGGTGCTGGAGCTCCACACTTCCATAGGCAGGGAGGGTGCTGGAGCTCCACACTTCCATAGGCAGGGAGGGTGCTGGAGCTCCACACTTCCATAGGCAGGGAGGGTGCTGGAGCTCCACACTTCCGTAGGCAGGGAGGGTGCTGGAGCTCCACACTTCCGTAGGCAGGGAGGGTGCTGGAGCTCCACACTTCCGTAGGCAGGGAGGGTGCTGGAGCTCCACACTTCCGTAGGCAGGGAGGGTGCTGGAGCTCCACACTTCCATAGGCAGGGAGGGTGCTGGAGCTCCACACTTCCATAGGCAGGGAGGGTGCTGGAGCTCCACACTTCCATAGGCAGGGAGGGTGCTGGAGCTCCACACTTCCATAGGCAGGGAGGGTGCTGGAGCTCCACACTTCCATAGGCAGGGAGGGTGCTGGAGCTCCACACTTCCATAGGCAGGGAGGGTGCTGGAGCTCCACACTTCCATAGGCAGGGAGGGTGCTGGAGCTCCACACTTCCATAGGCAGGGAGGGTGCTGGAGCTCCACACTTCCATAGGCAGGGAGGGTGCTGGAGCTCCACACTTCCATAGGCAGGGAGGGTGCTGGAGCTCCACACTTCCATAGGCAGGGAGGGTGCTGGAGCTCCACACTTCCATAGGCAGGGAGGGTGCTGGAGCTCCACACTTCCATAGGCAGGGAGGGTGCTGGAGCTCCACACTTCCATAGGCAGGGAGGGTGCTGGAGCTCCACACTTCCATAGGCAGGGAGGGTGCTGGAGCTCCACACTTCCATAGGCAGGGAGGGTGCTGGAGCTCCACACTTCCATAGGCAGGGAGGGTGCTGGAGCTCCACACTTCCATAGGCAGGGAGGGTGCTGGAGCTCCACACTTCCATAGGCAGGGAGGGTGCTGGAGCTCCACACTTCCATAGGCAGGGAGGGTGCTGGAGCTCCACACTTCCATAGGCAGGGAGGGTGCTGGAGCTCCACACTTCCATAGGCAGGGAGGGTGCTGGAGCTCCACACTTCCATAGGCAGGGAGGGTGCTGGAGCTCCACACTTCCATAGGCAGGGAGGGTGCTGGAGCTCCACACTTCCATAGGCAGGGAGGGTGCTGGAGCTCCACACTTCCATAGGCAGGGAGGGTGCTGGAGCTCCACACTTCCATAGGCAGGGAGGGTGCTGGAGCTCCACACTTCCATAGGCAGGGAGGGTGCTGGAGCTCCACACTTCCATAGGCAGGGAGGGTGCTGGAGCTCCACACTTCCATAGGCAGGGAGGGTGCTGGAGCTCCACACTTCCATAGGCAGGGAGGGTGCTGGAGCTCCACACTTCCATAGGCAGGGAGGGTGCTGGAGCTCCACACTTCCATAGGCAGGGAGGGTGCTGGAGCTCCACACTTCCATAGGCAGGGAGGGTGCTGGAGCTCCACACTTCCATAGGCAGGGAGGGTGCTGGAGCTCCACACTTCCATAGGCAGGGAGGGTGCTGGAGCTCCACACTTCCATAGGCAGGGAGGGTGCTGGAGCTCCACACTTCCATAGGCAGGGAGGGTGCTGGAGCTCCACACTTCCATAGGCAGGGAGGGTGCTGGAGCTCCACACTTCCATAGGCAGGGAGGGTGCTGGAGCTCCACACTTCCATAGGCAGGGAGGGTGCTGGAGCTCCACACTTCCATAGGCAGGGAGGGTGCTGGAGCTCCACACTTCCATAGGCAGGGAGGGTGCTGGAGCTCCACACTTCCATAGGCAGGGAGGGTGCTGGAGCTCCACACTTCCATAGGCAGGGAGGGTGCTGGAGCTCCACACTTCCATAGGCAGGGAGGGTGCTGGAGCTCCACACTTCCATAGGCAGGGAGGGTGCTGGAGCTCCACACTTCCATAGGCAGGGAGGGTGCTGGAGCTCCACACTTCCATAGGCAGGGAGGGTGCTGGAGCTCCACACTTCCATAGGCAGGGAGGGTGCTGGAGCTCCACACTTCCATAGGCAGGGAGGGTGCTGGAGCTCCACATCCACACTTCCAGCCACTGCATGCTGGCACTTCCACCTTGCTTGCTAAGTCGGCGTGATCTTGCCCAAAAAGTCCCTCCTCACCTCCAGCTGGAAGTGGAAAAAAATCCTCCACCTGCTTGGCCGAGGTTCTGGAAGCCAGCAGCTCGCAGAATGTTGCCAAAGTTTCACTGGAAGGAAAAGAAAAGAGAAGACCGAGTGCGCATTTCACCTACCGCCGAATGTCCACAAGAGGGAAGTGTCACTCCGTCGCAGAATCTGCGCCGACGCACTCGGCACCCTTCGAATTTATGGTGCCGGTGCGGGTGTTCTGGGTGCAAAAAGGCCGCCCAAGTGGTAGAAAAAAATCAGACTTCGTCTCTTAGGTCGAAATTAATGCCAAGTTTTGAAATGCGCTGGCAGGGGTGGACCAGGGCCCGTTAGAAGTGCTTAGCCGAGGTCCTGGAAGCCTAACCCGGCGTGATCTTGTGCAAAAAGCCGCTGCTGAGCTCCAGCTGGAAGTGTAAAAAGAACCGGGCTGGATCAAAAAAAGAACCGGGCGGCCCTTTAAAATTGCTTAGCCGAGGTCCTGGAACCCTAACCCGGCGTGATCTTGTGCAAAAAGCCGCTGCTGAGCTCCAGCTGGAAGTGTAAAAAGAACCGGGCTGGTTCAAAAAAAGAACCGGGCGACCCGTTAGAAGTGCTTAGCCGAGGTCCTGGAAGCCTAACCCGGCGTGATCTTGTGCAAAAAGCCGCTGCTGAGCTCCAGCTGGAAGTGGAAAAAGAACCGGGCTGGATCAAAAAAGAACCGGGCGACCCGTTAAAATTGCTTAGCCGAGGTCCTGGAAGCCTAACACGGCGTGATCTTGTGCAAAAAGCCGCTCCCGAGCTCCAGCTGGAAGTGTAAAAAGAACCAGGCTGGATAAAAAAAAGAACCGGGCTGGATAAAAAAAAAGAACCGGGCGGCCCGTTAAAATTGCTTAGCCGAGGTCCTGGAAGCCTAACCCGGCGTGATCTTGTGCAAAAAGCCGCTCCCGAGCTCCAGCTGGAAGTGTAAAAAGAACCGGGCTGGATAAAAAAAGAACCGGGCTGGATCAAAAAAGAACCGGGCGACCCGTTAAAATTGCTTAGCCGAGGTCCTGGAAGCCTAACACGGCGTGTTCTTGTGCAAAAAGCCGCTCCCAAGCTCCAGCTGGAAGTGTAAAAAGAACCGGGCTGGATAAAAAAAAGAACCGGGCTGGATCAAAAAAGAACCGGGCGACCCGTTAAAATTGCTTAGCCGAGGTCCTGGAAGCCTAACACGGCGTGATCTTGTGCAAAAAGCCGCTCCCGAGCTCCAGCTGGAAGTGTAAAAAGAACCGGGCTGGATAAAAAAAGAACCGGGCTGGATAAAAAAAAGAACCGGGCGACCCGTTAAAATTGCTTAGCCGAGGTCCTGGAAGCCTAACACGGCGTGTTCTTGTGCAAAAAGCCGCTCCCGAGCTCCAGCTGGAAGTGTAAAAAGAACCAGGCTGGATAAAAAAAAGAACCGGGCTGGATCAAAAAAGAACCGGGCGACCCGTTAAAATTGCTTAGCCGAGGTCCTGGAAGCCTAACACGGCGTGATCTTGTGCAAAAAGCCGCTCCCGAGCTCCAGCTGGAAGTGTAAAAAGAACCAGGCTGGATAAAAAAAAGAACCGGGCTGGATAAAAAAAAAGAACCGGGTGGCCCGTTAAAATTGCTTAGCCGAGGTCCTGGAAGCCTAACCCGGCGTGATCTTGTGCAAAAAGCCGCTCCCGAGCTCCAGCTGGAAGTGTAAAAAGAACCGGGCTGGATAAAAAAAGAACCGGGCTGGATCAAAAAAGAACCGGGCGACCCGTTAAAATTGCTTAGCCGAGGTCCTGGAAGCCTAACACGGCGTGTTCTTGTGCAAAAAGCCGCTCCCAAGCTCCAGCTGGAAGTGTAAAAAGAACCGGGCTGGATAAAAAAAAGAACCGGGCTGGATCAAAAAAGAACCGGGCGACCCGTTAAAATTGCTTAGCCGAGGTCCTGGAAGCCTAACACGGCGTGATCTTGTGCAAAAAGCCGCTCCCGAGCTCCAGCTGGAAGTGTAAAAAGAACCGGGCTGGATAAAAAAAGAACCGGGCTGGATAAAAAAAAGAACCGGGCGACCCGTTAAAATTGCTTAGCCGAGGTCCTGGAAGCCTAACACGGCGTGTTCTTGTGCAAAAAGCCGCTCCCGAGCTCCAGCTGGAAGTGTAAAAAGAACCAGGCTGGATAAAAAAAAGAACCGGGCTGGATCAAAAAAGAACCGGGCGACCCGTTAAAATTGCTTAGCCGAGGTCCTGGAAGCCTAACACGGCGTGATCTTGTGCAAAAAGCCGCTCCCGAGCTCCAGCTGGAAGTGTAAAAAGAACCGGGCTGGATAAAAAAAAAGAACCGGGCTGGTTCAAAAAAGAACCGGGCAACCCGTTAAAATTGCTTAGCCGAGGTCCTGGAAGCCTAACCCGGCGTGATCTTGCCCGAAAGTCGGCCTCTATACTTCCATTTTAGGTACCAGGGGCTATTAGTGTACTTGGTCCCACTAGTCAGTGTACTCATCCAGTTACCCCCCGTTTTCCAAAACACCATCGGCACGTATAAGGGGGGGACTCTTGAGAGAGATGAGGTATATGGCAGCGCAACACCAATCCGCTCCGCGCTGGTTCCCATGTCGGCTACGGATGAATAAAACCAGCCTGTCCCCCCTGGAGCTCACGAGACACGGAATTTTTTCTAAGTGCCAACGGCTCTTCCGAGCAAACGTGTCCGCTCCGGCTGGTTCCCCCGTCGGCCTCGAATGACGAAAAATGCCGGTCTCCGCCCGGAGCTCATGACAAACGAAAAATTTTCTAAGTGCCAACGGCACTAGCGAGCGAATGTGTCCGCTCGGCGCTGGTTCCCGGGTCGAACCCGGAAGACGAAAAACGCCGCTCTCCGCCCGGAGCTCATGACAAACGAAAAATTTTCTAAGTGCCAACGGCACTAGCGAGCGAATGTGTCCGCTCGGCGCTGGTTCCCGGGTCGAACCCGGAAGACGAAAAACGCCGCTCTCCGCCCGGAGCTCATGACAAACGAAAAATTTTCTAAGTGCCAACGGCACTAGCGAGCGAATGTGTCCGCTCGGCGCTGGTTCCCGGGTCGAACCCGGAAGACGAAAAACGCCGCTCTCCGCCCGGAGCTCATGACAAACGAAAAATTTTCTAAGTGCCAACGGCACTAGCGAGCGAATGTGTCCGCTCGGCGCTGGTTCCCGGGTCGAACCCGGAAGACGAAAAACGCCGCTCTCCGCCCGGAGCTCATGACAAACGAAAAATTTTCTAAGTGCCAACGGCACTAGCGAGCGAATGTGTCCGCTCGGCGCTGGTTCCCGGGTCGAACCCGGAAGACAAAAAACGCCGGTCTCCGCCCGGAGCTCATGACAAACGAAAAATTTTCTAAGTGCCAACGGCACTAGCGAGCGAATGTGTCCGCTCGGCGCTGGTTCCCGGGTCGAACCCGGAAGACGAAAAACGCCGCTCTCCGCCCGGAGCTCATGACAAACGAAAAATTTTCTAAGTGCCAACGGCACTTGCGAGCGAATGTGTCCGCTCGGCGCTGGTTCCCGGGTCGGACCCGGAAGACGAAAAACGCCGGTCTCCGCCCGGAGCTCATGACAAACGAAAAATTTTCTAAGTGCCAACGGCACTAGCGAGCGAATGTGTCCGCTCGGCGCTGGTTCCCGGGTCGGACCCGGAAGACGAAAAACGCCGGTCCTCGCCTGGAGGTCCCAGCAAAATCGGCGAAAAAACGACTAAGTGTCAACTTTCGAAAAAACGACTAAGTGCCCACGGCTCTGCGGGGCTTGTGAGTCCGCCCCGCGCCGGTTCGGTGGTCGGCCTCAAAAAGCAAAAAATCAGCCTCTCTCCCTGGAGCTCACCTCGAGGTACCAGGGGGTGAGGTACCCGGGCTAAGGTGCAGTACCTTTTTTGGTCTTCAGGTGCGCCAGAGTACAATGAAATGGTCCCAGTAGTCAGTGTACTCATCGACTTTCCCCCCGTTTTCCAAAGCACCTCGTTTACGAGTATGGAGGAGATGGTGCTGGTCTCCCCACGGCGTCGGACACGCCGTCCTCGACAGCACAAGGTCGGATAGAAGACCTGGAAAGCGCCGTGGCACGCGCTGGAGGTGGGCACTTTGGCGAAAAAACGACTAAGTGTCAACTTTCGAAAAAACGACTAAGTGTCAACTTTCGAAAAAACGGCTAAGTGTCAACTTTCGAAAAAACGACTAAGTGTCACCTCTCTGAAAAAATGGCAAAGTGTCGCCTCTCTGAAATTTTTCTAAGTGCCCACGGCTCTGCGGGCTCGTGCATCCGAGCCGCGCCGGTTCTGCAACCGGCCTAGAATGACGAAAAATAACGGTCTCCTCCTGGAGCTCACAGCCAATTGTGGCGAAAAAGTGGCAAAGTGCCCACGGCCCTGCCGAGCTTTGGCGTCCGCTCAGCGCCGGTGCCGCAGTCGGCCTCGAATGACGAAAAATGACGGTCTCCTCCTGGAGCTCACAGCCAACTTGGCAAAAAGTTTCTAAGTGCCCACGGCCCTGCCGAGCTTTGGCGTCCGCCCAGCGCCGGTTCCGCAGTCGGCCTCGAATGACGAAAAATAACGGTCTCCTCCTGGAGCTCACAGCCAACTTGGCAAAAAGTTTCTAAGTGCCCACGGCCCTGCCGAGCTTTGGCGTCCGCTCAGCGCCGGTGCCGCAGTCGGCCTCGAATGACGAAAAATGACGGTCTCCTCCTGGAGCTCACAGCCAACTTGGCAAAAAGTTTCTAAGTGCCCACGGCCCTGCCGAGCTTTGGCGTCCGCCCAGCGCCGGTTCCGCAGTCGGCCTCGAATGACGAAAAATAACGGTCTCCTCCTGGAGCTCACAGCCAACTTGGCAAAAAGTTTCTAAGTGCCCACGGCCCTGCCGAGCTTTGGCGTCCGCCCAGCGCCGGTTCCGCAGTCGGCCTCGAATGACGAAAAATAACGGTCTCCTCCTGGAGCTCACAGCCAACTTGGCAAAAAGTTTCTAAGTGCCCACGGCCCTGCCGAGCTTTGGCGTCCGCCCAGCGCCGGTTCCGCAGTCGGCCTCGAATGACGAAAAATAACGGTCTCCTCCTGGAGCTCACAGCCAACTTGGCAAAAAGTTTCTAAGTGCCCACGGCCCTGCCGAGCTTTGGCGTCCGCTCAGCGCCGGTTCCGCAGTCGGCCTCGAATGACGAAAAATGACGGTCTCCTCCTGGAGCTCACAGCCAACTTGGCAAAAAGTTTCTAAGTGCCCACGGCCCTGCCGAGCTTTGGCGTCCGCCCAGCGCCGGTTCCGCAGTCGGCCTCGAATGACGAAAAATAACGGTCTCCTCCTGGAGCTCACAGCCAACTTGGCAAAAAGTTTCTAAGTGCCCACGGCCCTGCCGAGCTTTGGCGTCCGCCCAGCGCCGGTTCCGCAGTCGGCCTCGAATGACGAAAAATAACGGTCTCCTCCTGGAGCTCACAGCCAACTTGGCAAAAAGTTTCTAAGTGCCCACGGCCCTGCCGAGCTTTGGCGTCCGCTCAGCGCCGGTGCCGCAGTCGGCCTCGAATGACGAAAAATGACGGTCTCCTCCTGGAGCTCACAGCCAACTTGGCAAAAAGTTTCTAAGTGCCCACGGCCCTGCCGAGCTTTGGCATCCGCCCAGCGCCGGTTCCGCAGTCGGCCTCGAATGACGAAAAATAACGGTCTCCTCCTGGAGCTCACAGCCAACTTGGCAAAAAGTTTCTAAGTGCCCACGGCCCTGCCGAGCTTTGGCGTCCGCCCAGCGCCGGTTCCGCAGTCGGCCTCGAATGACGAAAAATAACGGTCTCCTCCTGGAGCTCACAGCCAACTTGGCAAAAAGTTTCTAAGTGCCCACGGCCCTGCCGAGCTTTGGCATCCGCCCAGCGCCGGTTCCGCAGTCGGCCTCGAATGACGAAAAATGACGGTCTCCTCCTGGAGCTCACAGCCAACTTGGCAAAAAGTTTCTAAGTGCCCACGGCCCTGCCGAGCTTTGGCGTCCGCCCAGCGCCGGTTCCGCAGTCGGCCTCGAATGACGAAAAATAACGGTCTCCTCCTGGAGCTCACAGCCAACTTGGCAAAAAGTTTCTAAGTGCCCACGGCCCTGCCGAGCTTTGGCGTCCGCTCAGCGCCGGTGCCGCAGTCGGCCTCGAATGACGAAAAATGACGGTCTCCTCCTGGAGCTCACAGCCAACTTGGCAAAAAGTTTCTAAGTGCCCACGGCCCTGCCGAGCTTTGGCGTCCGCCCAGCGCCGGTTCCGCAGTCGGCCTCGAATGACGAAAAATAACGGTCTCCTCCTGGAGCTCACAGCCAACTTGGCAAAAAGTTTCTAAGTGCCCACGGCCCTGCCGAGCTTTGGCGTCCGCCCAGCGCCGGTTCCGCAGTCGGCCTCGAATGACGAAAAATAACGGTCTCCTCCTGGAGCTCACAGCCAACTTGGCAAAAAGTTTCTAAGTGTCACATCTGTGAAAAAACGACTAAGTGTCAACTTTCGAAAAAACGGCTAAGTGTCAACTTTCGAAAAAACGGCAAAGTGTCACATCTCTGAAAAAACGGCTAAGTGTCGACTTTCGAAAAAACGGCTAAGTGTCAACTTTCGAAAAAACGGCAAAGTGTCACATCTCTGAAAAAACGGCTAAGTGTCACATCTCTGAAAAAACGGCTAAGTGTCACATCTCTGAAAAAACGGCTAAGTGTCGCCTCTCTGAAAAAACGGCAAAGTGTCAACTTTCGAAAAAACGACAGAGTGTCGCCTCTCTGAAAAAACGACTAAGTGTCGACTCTGAGAAAATGGCAAAGTGCCCACGGCTCTGCGGGCTCGTGCATCCGACCCGCGCCGGTTCCCCAGCCGGCCTGATATAAGGCAAAACCAGCCTCTCCGCCTGGAGCTCAGAGCCAACTTGGCGAATATTTTCTAAGTGCCCACGGCTCTGCGTGGCTACGGCGTCTGCCCAGCGCCGGTTCCTGGGTCGAACCCCGAGGACGAGGAATGCCGGTCTCCGCCTGGAGGTCCCAGCTTAATCGGCGAAAATTTTCTAAGTGCCCACGGCTCTGCCGGGCTCGTGCATCCGACCCGCGCCGGTTCCCCAGCCGGCCTGAAATAAGGCAAAACCAGGCTCTCCCCCTGGAGCTCAGAGCCAATTGTGGCGAAAAAACGACTAAGTGTCAACTTTCGAAAAAACGACTAAGTGTCAACTTTCCAAAAAAACGGCTAAGTGTCGACTTTCGAAAAAACGGCTAAGTGTCAACTTTCGAAAAAACGACTAAGTGTCGCCTCTGAAAAAACGACTAAGTGTCGCCTCTCTGAAAAAACGACTAAGTGCCCACGGCTCTGCGGGGCTTGTGAGTCCGCCCCGCGCCGGTTCGGCGGTCGGCCTCAAAAAGCGAAAAATCAGCCTCTCTCCCTGGAGCTCACCAAAAATTTGTCGAAATTTTTCTAAGTTCTCCTCGAGGTACCAGGGGGTGAGGTACCCGGGCTAAGGTGCAGTACCTTTTTTGGTCTTCAGGTGCGCCAGAGTACAATGAAATGGTCCCAGTAGTCAGTGTACTCATCGACTTTCCCCCCGTTTTCCAAAGCACCCCGTTTACGAATATGGAGGAGATGGTGCTGGTCTCCCCACGGCGTCGGACACGCCGTCCTCGACAGCACAAGGTCGGATAGAAGACCTGAAAAGCGCCGTGGCACGCGCTGGAGGTGTCACTGTGGCGAAAAAGTGACTAAGTGTCAACTTTCGAAAAAACGGCTAAGTGTCAACTTTCGAAAAAACGGCTAAGTGTCAACTTTCGAAAAAACGGCTAAGTGTCACCTCTCTGAAAAAACGGCAAAGTGTCAACTTTCGAAAAAACGACTAAGTGTCAACTTTCGAAAAAACGACTAAGTGTCACCTCTCTGAAAAAATGGCAAAGTGTCAACTGCGAATGTGGTGGTGCATGGAAGGAAGTGGAGGACGGCCGCCTCCTTAAACACAGGCCGGAGAGGAGCGTCAGGGCCAGGCTCCTCAAACATGGACCGAGTGTCGCCCTTAACACAGACCAAGGGGAGGACGGCCGCCTCCTTAAACACAGGCCGGAGAGGAGCGTCAGGGCCAGGCTCCTCAAACATGGACCGAGTGTCGCCCTTAACACAGACCAAGGGGAGGACGGCCGCCTCCTTAAACACAGGCCGGAGAGGAGCGTCAGGGCCAGGCTCCTCAAACATGGACCGAGTGTCGCCCTTAACACAGACCAAGGGGAGGACGGCCGCCTCCTTAAACACAGGCCGGAGAGGAGCGTCAGGGCCAGGCTCCTCAAACATGGACCGAGTGTCGCCCTTAACACAGACCAAGGGGAGGACGGCCGCCTCCTTAAACACAGGCCGGAGAGGAGCGTCAGGGCCAGGCTCCTCAAACATGGACCGAGTGTCGCCCTTAACACAGACCAAGGGGAGGACGGCCGCCTCCTTAAACACAGGCCGGAGAGGAGCGTCAGGGCCAGGCTCCTCAAACATGGACCGAGTGTCGCCCTTAACACAGACCAAGGGGAGGACGGCCGCCTCCTTAAACACAGGCCGGAGAGGAGCGTCAGGGCCAGGCTCCTCAAACATGGACCGAGTGTCGCCCTTAACACAGACCAAGGGGAGGACGGCCGCCTCCTTAAACACAGGCCGGAGAGGAGCGTCAGGGCCAGGCTCCTCAAACATGGACAGAGTGTCGCCCTTAACACAGACCAAGGGGAGGACGGCCGCCTCCCTAAACACAGGCCGGAGAGGAGCGTCAGGGCCAGGCTCCTCAAACATGGACCGAGTGTCGCCCTTAACACAGACCAAGGGGAGGACGGCCGCCTCCTTAAACACAGGCCGGAGAGGAGCGTCAGGGCCAGGCTCCTCAAACATGGACCGAGTGTCGCCCTTAACACAGACCAAGGGGAGGACGGCCGCCTCCTTAAACACAGGCCGGAGAGGAGCGTCAGGGCCAGGCTCCTCAAACATGGACCGAGTGTCGCCCTTAACACAGACCAAGCGGAGGACGGCCGCCTCCCTAAATACAGGCCGAACCGGAGCGCGAGTGTCGCTCCTTAAACACGGACCGAGTGGAGGACGGCCGCCTCCTTAAACACAGGCCGAACAAAATGACACAAAGTGTCAACTGCGAATGTTGTCCATCCAAGGAAGGAGCGTGATGCCCGGCCGGCTCCTTAAACACAGGCCGAGAGTCGCCCCGGACGGTCCGCCTCGCGGCGCCCGTCTGCTCGGATAAAATGACACAAAGTGTCAACTACGAATGTTGTCCATCCAAGGAGGGAGCGTGATGCCCGGCCGGCTCCGAAAACACAGGCCGAGAGTCGCCCCGGACGGTCCGCCTCGCGGCGCCCGTCTGCTCGGATAAAATGACACAAAGTGTCAACTGCGAATGTTGTCCATCCAAGGAAGGAGCGTGATGCCCGGCCGGCTCCTTAAACACAGGCCGAGAGTCGCCCCGGACGGTCCGCCTCGCGGCGCCCGCCCGCTCGGATAAAATGACACAAAGTGTCAACTACGAATGTTGTCCATCCAAGGAAGGAGCGTGATGCCCGGCCGGCTCCTTAAACACAGGCCGAGAGTCGCCCCGGACGGTCGCCTCGCGGCGCCCGTCTGCTCGGATAAAATGACACAAAGTGTCAACTACGAATGTTGTCCATCCAAGGAGGGAGCGTGATGCCCGGCCGGCTCCGAAAACACAGGCCGAGAGTCGCCCCGGACGGTCCGCCTCGCGGCGCCCGTCTGCTCGGATAAAATGACACAAAGTGTCAACTGCGAATGTTGTCCATCCAAGGAAGGAGCGTGATGCCCGGCCGGCTCCTTAAACACAGGCCGAGAGTCGCCCCGGACGGTCCGCCTCGCGGCGCCCGTCTGCTCGGATAAAATGACACAAAGTGTCAACTACGAATGTTGTCCATCCAAGGAGGGAGCGTGATGCCCGGCCGGCTCCGAAAACACAGGCCGAGAGTCGCCCCGGACGGTCCGCCTCGCGGCGCCCGTCTGCTCGGATAAAATGACACAAAGTGTCAACTGCGAATGTTGTCCATCCAAGGAAGGAGCGTGATGCCCGGCCGGCTCCTTAAATACAGGCCGAGAGTCGCCCCGGACGGTCCGCCTCGCGGCGCCCGCCCGCTCGGATAAAATGACACAAAGTGTCAACTACGAATGTTGTCCATCCAAGGAAGGAGCGTGATGCCCGGCCGGCTCCTTAAACACAGGCCGAGAGTCGCCCCGGACGGTCGCCTCGCGGCGCCCGTCTGCTCGGATAAAATGACACAAAGTGTCAACTACGAATGTTGTCCATCCAAGGAGGGAGCGTGATGCCCGGCCGGCTCCGAAAACACAGGCCGAGAGTCGCCCCGGACGGTCCGCCTCGCGGCGCCCGTCTGCTCGGATAAAATGACACAAAGTGTCAACTGCGAATGTTGTCCATCCAAGGAAGGAGCGTGATGCCCGGCCGGCTCCTTAAACACAGGCCGAGAGTCGCCCCGGACGGTCGCCTCGCGGCGCCCGTCTGCTCGGATAAAATGACACAAAGTGTCAACTACGAATGTTGTCCATCCAAGGAGGGAGCGTGATGCCCGGCCGGCTCCGAAAACACAGGCCGAGAGTCGCCCCGGACGGTCCGCCTCGCGGCGCCCGTCTGCTCGGATAAAATGACACAAAGTGTCAACTGCGAATGTTGTCCATCCAAGGAAGGAGCGTGATGCCCGGCCGGCTCCTTAAACACAGGCCGAGAGTCGCCCCGGACGGTCCGCCTCGCGGCGCCCGTCTGCTCGGATAAAATGACACAAAGTGTCAACTACGAATGTTGTCCATCCAAGGAGGGAGCGTGATGCCCGGCCGGCTCCGAAAACACAGGCCGAGAGTCGCCCCGGACGGTCCGCCTCGCGGCGCCCGTCTGCTCGGATAAAATGACACAAAGTGTCAACTGCGAATGTTGTCCATCCAAGGAAGGAGCGTGATGCCCGGCCGGCTCCTTAAATACAGGCCGAGAGTCGCCCCGGACGGTCCGCCTCGCGGCGCCCGCCCGCTCGGATAAAATGACACAAAGTGTCAACTACGAATGTTGTCCATCCAAGGAAGGAGCGTGATGCCCGGCCGGCTCCTTAAACACAGGCCGAGAGTCGCCCCGGACGGTCGCCTCGCGGCGCCCGTCTGCTCGGATAAATGACACAAAGTGTCAACTACGAATGTTGTCCATCCAAGGAGGGAGCGTGATGCCCGGCCGGCTCCGAAAACACAGGCCGAGAGTCGCCCCGGACGGTCCGCCTCGCGGCGCCCGTCCGCTCGGATAAAATGACACAAAGTGTCAACTACGAATGTTGTCCATCCAAGGAGGGAGCGTGAGGCCCGGCCGGCTCCGAAAACACAGGCCGAGAGTCGCCCCGGACGGTCCGCCTCTCGAGGCGCCCGCCCGCTCGGATAAAATGACACAAAGTGTCAACTACGAATGTTGTCCATCCAAGGAGGGAGCGTGATGCCCGGCCGGCTCCGAAAACACAGGCCGAGATTCGACCCCGGACGGGCCGTCTTCTCCCGGCGCCCGCCCGCGTACGCCCCCCATCCCCGGTCGCCCGTCTGCTCCCGGTGGGCCTCCGAGTACCCCCTCACCCAACTGACCGACTGGCACTCATGACCCGCCTTGGTAGGGCCTCCATCGGCCTCGGCTCGTCCGACGTCGGGTGGACGGTTCCTACCCACTGCGGGTCGCACTCTAGCGCCCCGGCCGCTGCGTGAGCGTGCGCTCCCCGCGCCGCCCCGCAGGCCCCGGCGCGACCGTACTGCGGCGAGACCGAGACGACCCGGTTTGGCATCCATCCCACCTAGCCACGATCCACGGAGGCCGAGCGAGCGGCTGAGTGTCGGGCGCCGCGCGTGCGAGCGTCCGCCGGCCGCGCCGGTCCTTCCGCGAATGTCGTTTCTCAAACCCTCCGGCTTGATAGCGGCGGCACCACGGGAAGCCGTCCACACACACCGTCCGACCTCTATCCGAAAAGCCTTCCCGACCAACCGCGGTCGCGGGGGCGTCTGTCGCTCCGCATCGGGGGGCGTATGGCTTCCGCGCTACGCGCTGCGGGCTCGGGGGGGGCCGCAACGGCTGAGTCTGACTCGGCCGGGGCGCAGCTTCCCTCCCGGCAGTCAGCAATAGTGCCGATCGCGCCTGCCACCAGCCCCCTCCCCGACGGGTTCGTCGGCGCCGGCTGGCCGCCGTCCGCCTTCGTTCCCCGAGGGTTCCCAACCAGCGCCGATCCAACTCCGCATCCTGGCCGCACGCAGTGCGTGCCTCGCGCGGGTAAGTCGCCGGCGCAGCGCCGCAGCTCCCGACCCCCGCGTACGGGAATAGTTGAGGGCCTCAGCGGGCCGCACCGACCGAGTCCGACTCGGGCCGGGGCGCAGATTCCCGCTTGGGTGACCGAACGTTCTCTGCTCGGGCCGGAGGGCCGACGCCCGTCCCCCCCCGTCGTCCCCCACGGACCGCCTCCGAGGCCACTTCGCACGGCTCATCCTCGGCTCCCTACCAATGCTTAATCGATGGGGCCGCCCGGCCGGATTCGCGCCCCCCTGTCCACCGCGAGTCTCCCAGACTAACCCGCCGAGTTACCGCCCAGCTCGCCTTAACCTTGCACTCGCTCTGCCAAACGGTCGTGTAGTCGGCGTGGCCGTCCTACGGGTCGCCCTCCGGCCCCAAACGCGCGGCGGGATAGCGGCAAGGCGGCGGCGGCGGCCAGCGGCGTCGGGGCGCTCGCACCGGAGAAGAGGCGTCTTACGAGGCCGGGCGCAGCTCCCTCTCGTTTACTTGCTGAGTAGCGGCGCTCGAAGGTTCCGCGGCGAGCGCGGCTCAACCCACCGAACGTCCCCCTGCAGCGGGCTCCATCGAAGGGC